>NC_134831.1:112279542-112376596 GCF_004210375.1 Tachypleus tridentatus
GTTTCAACAGTTAGATATTAACTAGTGTAGTGTTTTTCTCTAACAGTTAAATATTAATAAGTGTAGTGTTTTCTCTAACAGATGTTAATAGTGTAGTGTTTTTCTCTACAGTTAGATATTAATAAGTGTAGTGTTTACTCTAACAGATATTAATAAGTTATAGTGTTTTCTTCAACAGTTAGATATTAATAAGTGTAGTGTTTTCTCTAACAGTTAGATATTAATAAGTGTAGTGTTTTCTCTAACAGATAGATATTAATAGGTGTAGTGTTTTCTCTAACAGATTCTAATAAGTGTTGTGTTTTCTCTAACAGATATTAATAGGTGTAGTGTTTTCTCTAACAGTTAGATATTTATAAGTGTAGTGTTTTCTCTAACAGATAGATATTAATAAGTGTAGTGTTTTCTCTAACAGATAATATTAGGTGTAGTGTTTTCTCTAACAGATATGTAGGTGTTGTGTTTTTTCTAACAGTTAGATATTAATAAGTGTAGTGTTTTTTTAATAAGGTGTAGTGTTTCTCTGCAACAGATACTAATAAGTGTTGTGTTTTCTCTAACAGATATTAATAAGTGCAGTGTTTTCTCAACAGATATTAATAAGTGTAGTGTTTTTTCTAACCGTTAGATATTAATCGGTGTTGTGTTTTCTCTTACAGTTAGATATTAATAAGTGTAGTGTTTTCTTTTAAAGTTAGATATTATTAAGTGTAGTATTTTCTCTAACAGATATTAATAGAGGTAGTGTTTTTTCTAATAGTTAAATATTAATAAGTGTAGTGTTTTCTCTAACAGTTAGATATTAATAAGTGTAGTGTTTTCTCTAACAGATAGATATTAATAGGTGTAGTGTTTTCTCTAACATATACTAATAAGTGTTGTGTTTTCTCTAACAGATATTAATAAGTGCAGTGTTTTCTCTAACACATATTAATAAGTGTAGTGTTTTGTAACATTTAGATATTAATAGGAGTAGTGTTTTCTTTAACAGTTAGATATTAATCGAAGTAGTGTTTTCTCTTACAGTTAGATATTATTAAGTGTCGTGTTTTTTCTAACAGATAAAAAGAGGTGTAGTTTTTTCTCTATGAGATACTAGTAGTTATTCTGTTTTCTCTAACAGTTAGATATTAATAAGTGTAATGTTTTCTCTAACAGATATTAATAAGTGTAGTGTTTTCTCTAACAGTTAAGTATTAATGAGTGTAGTGTTTCCTCCAACATTTAAATATTAATAGGTGTGGTGTTTTCTCTAACAATTAGATATTAATAAGTGTTTTCTTTTCTCTAACAGATAGATATTAATAGGTGTGGTGTTTTCTCTAACAGATACTAATCGGTGTGGTGTTTTCTCTAACAGTTAGATATTAATAAGTGTAGTGTTTTCTCTAACAGATATTAATAAGTGTAGTGTTTTTTTAACAGTTAGATATTAATGAGATTAGTATTTTCTCTAACAGTTAGATATTAATAAGTGTTGTGTTTTCTCTAACAGTTAGATATTAATAAGAGTAGTTTTTCTCTAACAGTTAAATATTAATAAGTGTAGTGTTTTATCTAACAGATATTAATAGGAGTAGTGTTTTCTCTAACAGTTAGATATTTATAAGTGTAGTGTTTTCTCTAACAGTTAGATATTAATAAGTCTAGGTTTTCTCTAACAGTTAGATATTAATAAATGTAGTGTTTTCTCTAACAGAGAGTTATAATAGGTGTAGTGTTTTCTCTAACACATTTTAATAAGTATAGTGTTTTTGTAACAGTTAGATATTAATCGGTGTTGTGTTTTCTCTCTTACAGTTAGATATTAATAAGTGTAGTGTTTTCTCTAACAGTTAGATATTATTAAGTGTAGTGTTTTCTCTAACAGATATTAATAGGGGTAGTGTTTTTTCTAATAGTTAAATATTAATAAGTGTAGTGTTTTCTCTAACAGTTAGATATTAATAGGTGTAATGTTTTCTTTAACAGTTAGATATTAATAAATGTAGTGTTTTCTCTAACAGTTAAATATTTATAGGTGTAGTTTTTTTCTCTAAGAGTTAGATATTAATAATTGTAGTGTTTTCTGTAACAGATAGATATTAATAAGTGTAGTGTTTTCTCTAACAGTTATATATTAATAAGTGTAGTGTTTTCTCTAACAGATATTAATAAGTGTAGTGTTTTCTCTAACAGTTAGATATTAATAATTGTAGTGTTTTCTTTAACAGTTAGATATTAATAATTGTAGTGTTTTCTCTAACAGTTAGTTATTAATAATTGTAGTGTTTTCTCTAACAGTTAGTTATTAATAGGTGTAGTGTTTTCTCTAACAGATATTAATAAGTGTAGTGTTTTCTCTAACAGTTAGATATTAATAAGTGTAGTGTTTTTCTCTAACAGTTAGATATTAATAAATGTAGTGTTTTCTTTAACAGTTAGATAATAATAAGTGTAGTGTTTTCTCCAACATTTAAATATTAATAGGTGGGGTGTTTTCTCTAACAATTAGATATTAATAAGTGTTTTATTTTCTATAACAGATAGATATTAATAGGTGTGGTGTTTTCTCTAACAGATACTAATCGGTGTAATGTTTTCTCTAATAGTTAGATATTAATAAGTGTAGTGTTTTCTCTAACAAATATTAATAAGTGTAGTGTTTTCTCTAACAAATATTAATAAGTGTAGTGTTTTTTTTTAACAGTTAGATATTAATGATGTTAGTAATTTTCTCTAACACTTAGATATTAATAACAGTAGTTTTTTTCTCAACAGTTAAATATTAATAAGTGCAGTGTTTTATCTAACAGATATTAATAGGTGTAGTGTTTTCTCTAACAGTTAGATATTAATAAGTGTAGTATTTTCTTTAGCAGATATTAATAAGTGTAGTGTTTTCTCTGACAGCTATTAGAAAGTGTAGTGGTTTCTCTAACAGTTAGATATTAATAAGTGTTGTGTTTTCTCCAACAGTTAGATAATAGGTATAGAGATTCTTTCTACAGTTAGATATTAATAAGTGTAGTGTCTTTTCTCTACAGTTATTTATAGGTGTAGGGTTTTCTCTAACAGTTAAGTCCTAATAAGTGTAGTGTTTTCTCTAACAGATATTAAAAGCGTAGTGTTTTCTTCAACAGTTAGATATTAATAAGGGTAGTGTTTTCTTTAACAGTTACAAATTAATAGGTGTTGTGGTTTCTCTAACAGTTAGATATTAACAAGTGTAGTGTTTTCTCTAACAGTTAAATATTAATAAGTGTAGTGTTTTCTCTAACAGATATTAATAGTGTAGTGTTTTCCTAACAGTTAGATATTAATAAGTGTAGTGTTTTTCCAACAGATATTAATAAGTGTAGTGTTTCTCTAACAGATATTAATAAGTATAGTGTTCTTTTCAACAGTTAGATATTAATAAGTGTAGTGTTTTCTCTAACAGTTAGATATTGATAAGTGTAGTGTTTTCTCTAACAGATAGATATTAATAGGTGTAGTGTTTTCCCTAACAGATATTAATAAGTGTAGTGTTTTCTTTAACACATATTTAAAAGTGTAGTGTTTTTGAAACATTTAGATATTAATAAGTGTAGTGTTTTCTCTAACAGATATTAATAGGTGTAGTGTTTTCTCTAACAGTTAGATATTTATAAGTGTTGTGTTTTCTCTTACAGTTAGATATTAATAAGTGTAGTGTTTTCTCTAAAAGTTAGATATTAATAAGTGTAGTGTTTTCTCTAACAGATATTAATAGGGGTAGTGTTTTTTCTAATAGTTAAATATTAATAAGTGTAGTGTGTTCTCTAACAGTTAGATATTAATAGGTGTAATGTTTTCTTTAATAGTTTGATATTAATAAATGTAGTGTTTTCTCTAACAGTTAAATATTTATATGTGTAGTTTTTTTCTCTAAGAGTTAGATATTAATAATTGAGTGTTTTCTCTAACAGATAGATATTAATAGGTGTAGTGTTTTCTCTAACATATACTAATAAGTGTTGTGTTTTCTCTAACAGATATTAATAAGTGCAGTGTTTTCTCTAACACATATTAATAAGTGTAGTGTTTTGTAACATTTAGATATTAATAGGTGTAGTGTTTTCTTTAACAGTTAGATATTAATCGAAGTAGTGTTTTCTCTTACAGTTAGATATTATTAAGTGTCGTGTTTTCTCTAACAGATAAAAAGAGGTGTAGTTTTTTCTCTATGAGATACTAGTAGTTATTCTGTTTTCCCTAACAGTTAGATATTAATAAGTGTAATGTTTTCCCTAACAGATATTAATAAGTGTAGTGTTTTCTCTCACAGTTAAGTATTAATGAGTGTAGTGTTCTCTAACAGTTAAGAATTAATAAGTATAGTGTTTTCTTTAAAACATAGATATTAATAAGTGTCGTGTTTTCACTAACAGTTAGATATTAATAAATGTAATGTTTTCTTTAACAGTTAGATAATAATAAGTGTAGTGCTTCCTCCAACATTTAAATATTAATAGGTATGGTGTTTTCTCTAACAATTAGATATTAATAAGTGTTTTCTTTTCTCTAACAGATAGATATTAATAGGTGTGGTGTTTTCTCTAACAGATACAAATCGGTGTAGTGTTTTCTCTAACAGTTAGATATTAATAAGAGTAGTTTTTTCTCTAACAGTTAAATATTAATAAGTGTAGTGTTTTATCTAACAGATATTAATAGGAGTAGTGTTTTTTCTAATAGTTAAATATTAATAATTGTAGTGTTTTCTCTAACAGTTAGATATTAATAAGTCTAGTGTTTTCTCTAACAGTTAGATATTAATAACTGTAGTGTTTTCTCTTACAGATAGTTATAATAGGTGTAGTGTTTTCTCTAACACATTTTAATAAGTGTAGTGTTTTTGTAACAGTTAGATATTAATAACCAGTGTAGCCTTTTTTTCTACAGTTAGATATTAATAAGTGTAGTGTTTTCCAAAAGTTAGATATTATTAAGTGTAGTGTTTTCTCAACAGATATTAATAGGGGTAGTGTTTTCCAATAGTTAAATATTAATAATTGTAGTGTTTTCTCTAACAGCTAGATATTAATAGGTGTAATGTTTTCTTTAACAGTTAGATATTAATAAATGTAGTGTTTTCTCTAACAGTTAAATATTTATAGGTGTAGTTTTTTTCTCTAAGAGTTAGATATTAATAATTGTAGTGTTTTCTGTAACAGATATTAATAAGTGTAATGTTTTTTCTAACAGTTAGATATAAATAAGTGTAGTGTTTTCTCTAAGAGTTAGATATTAATAAATGTTTTGTTTTCTCTAACAGATAGATATTAATAGGTGTGGTGTTTTCTCTAACAGATACTAATCGGTGTAGTGTTTTCTCTAATAGTTAGATAATAATAAGTGTAGTGTTTTCTCTAACAAATATTAATAAGTGTAGTTTTCTCTAACAAATATTAATAAGTGTAGTGTTTTTTAACAGTTAGATATTAATGAGATTAGTATTTTCTCTAACACTTAGATATTAATAACAGTAGTTTTTTCTCTAACAGTTAAATATTAATAAGTGTAGTGTTTTATCTAACAGATATTAATAGGTGTAGTGTTTCTCTAACAGTTAGATATTAATAGGTGTAGTATTTTCTTTAGCAGATATTAATAAGTGTGGTGTTTTCTCTGACAGCTATTAGAAAGTGTAGTGGTTTCTCTAACAGTTAGATATTAATAAGTGTAGTGTTTTCTCAAACAGTTAGATAATAATAGGTATAGAGATTTTTCTACAGTTAGATATTAATAAGTGTAGTGTTTTCTCTAACAGTTAGATATTAATAATTGTAGTCTTTTCTCTTACAGTTATTTTTGGTGTAGGGTTTTCTCTAACAGATATTAATAGGTGTAGTGTTTTCGCTTACACTTAGATATTGATAAGTGTAATGTTTTCTATAACAGATATTAATAGGTGTAGTGTTTTTTCTAACAGTTAGATATTAATAAGTGTAGTGTTTTCTGTAACAAATGTTAATAAGTATATTGTTTTCTCTAACAGTTAGATATTAATAAGTGTAGTGTTTTCTGTAACAGATATTAATATGTGTAGTGCTTTCTTTAACAGTTAGATATTAATAAGTCTAATGTTTTCTCTAACAGTTAGATATTAATAAGTCTAATGTTTTCTCTAACGGTTAGATATTAATAAGTCTAGTGTTTTCTCTAGCAGTTAGATATTAATAAGTGTAGTGTTTTCTCTAACAGATAGTTATAATAGGTGTAGTGTTTTCTCTAACACATTTTAATAAGTGTAGTGTTTTTGTAACAGTTAGATATTAATCGGTGATGTGTTTTCTCTTAGAGTTAGATATTAATAAGTGTAGTGTTTTCTCTAAAAGTTAGATATTAATAATATTTGTGTTTTCTGCAAACAGATAATAATAGGTGTAGTGTTTTTTCCAACAGTTAGATATTAATAAGTGTAGTGTTTTTCTCTAAGAGTTAGATATTAATAAGTGTAGTGTTTTCTCTAACAGATATTAATAAGTGTAGTGTTTTTCTGACACTTAGCTATTAATAAGTGTAGTGTTTTCTCTAACAGATATTAATAGGTGTTGTGTTTTCTCTAACAGTTGGATATTAAAAAGTTTAGTGTTTTCTCTAACAGTTAGATATTAATAAGTGTAGTGTTTTCTCTAACAGATAGATATTAATAGGTGTAGTGTTTTCTCTATCAGATACTAATAAGTGTAGTTTTTTTTTTTAACATTTAGATATTAATAAGTGTAGTGTTTTCCTAACAGATATTAATAAGTGTAGTGTTTTCTCTAACAGTTATATATTAATAAGTGTAGGGTTTTCTCTAACAGATATTAATAAGTGTAGTGTTCTCTCTAACAGTTAGATATTAATAATTGCAGTGTTTTCTCTAACAGTTAGATATTAATAATTGTAGTGTTTTCTCTAACAGTTAGATATTAAAAGGTGTAGTGTTTTCTCTAACAGATATTAATAAGTGTAGTGTTTTCCAACAGTTAGATATTAATAATTGTAGTGTTTTCTCTAACAGTTAGATATTAATAAATGTAGTGTTTTCTTTAACAGTTAGATAATAATAAGTGTAGTGTTTTCTCCAACATTTAAATATTAATAGGTGTGGTGTTTTCTCTAACAATTAGATAATAATAAGTGTTTTGTTTTCTCTAACAGATAGATATTAATAGAAGTGGTGTTTTCTCTAACAGATACTAATCGGTGTAGTGTTTTCTCTAATAGTTAGATATTAATAAGTGTAGTGTTTTCTCTAACAAATATTAATAAGTGTAGTGTTTTCTCTAACAAATATTAATAAGTGTAGTGTTTTTTTAACAGTTAGATATTAATGAGATTAGTATTTTCTCTAACACTTAGATATTAATAACAGTAGTTTTTTCTCTAACAGTTAAATATTAATAAGTGTAGTGTTTGATCTAACAGATATTAATAGGTGTAGTGTTTTCCCTAACAGTTAGATATTAATAAGTGTAGTATTTTCTTTAGCAGATATTAATAAGTGTAGTGTTTTCTCTGACAGCTATTAGAAAGTGTAGTGGTTTCTCTAACAGTTAGATATTAATAAGTGTAGTGTTTTCTCAAACAGTTAGATAATAATAGGTATAGAGATTTTTCTACAGTTAGAAATTAATAAGTGTAGTGTTTTCTCTAACAGTTAGATATTAATAATTGTAGTCTTTTCTCTTACACAGTTATTTATAGGTGTAGGGTTTTCTCAACAGTTAAGTCTTAATAAGTGTAGTGTTTTCTCTAACAGATATTAATAGGTGTAGTGTTTTTTCTAACAGTTAGATATTAATAAGGGTAGTGTTTTCTTTAACAGTTACATATTAATTGGTGTTGTGGTTTCTCAAACAGTTAGATATTAACAAGTGTAGTGTTTTCTCTAACAGTTAAATATTAATAAGTGTAGTGTTTTCTCTAACAGATATTAATAGTGTAGTGTTTTCTCTTACAGTTAGATATTAATAAGTTTAGTGTTTTCTCCAACAGATATTAATAAGTATAGTGTTTTTTCCAACAGTTAGATATTAATAAGTGTAGTGTTTTCCAACAGTTAGATATTGATAAGTGTAGTGTTTTCACTAACAGATAGATATTAATAGGTGTAGTGTTTTCTCTAACAGATACTAATATGTGTAGTGTTTTCTCTAACAGATATTAATAAGTGTAGAGTTTTCTTTAACACATATTTAAAAGTGTAGTGTTTTTGAAACATTTAGATATTAATAAGTGTAGTGTTTTCTCTAACAGATAATAATAGGTGTAGTGTTTTTTAATAAGTGTAGTGTTTTCTGTAACAGATACCAATAAGTGTTGTGTTTTCTCTAACAGATATTAATAAGTGCAGTGTTTTCTCTAACACATATTAATAAGTGTAGTGTTTTTGTAACTGTTAGTTATTAATCGGTGTTGTGTTTTCTCTTACAGTTAGATATTAATAAGTGTAGTGTTTTCTCTAAAAGTTAGATATTATTAAGTGTAGTGTTTTCTCTAACAGATATAAATAGAGGTAGTGTTTTTTCTAATAGTTAAATATTAATAAGTGTAGTGTTTTCTCTAACAGATAGATATTAATAGATGTAGTGTTTTCTCTAACATATACTAATAAGTGTTGTGTTTTCTCTAACAGATATTAATAAGTGCAGTGTTTTCTCTAACACATATTAATAAGTGTAGTGTTTTATAACATTTAGATATTAATAGGTGTAGTGTTTTCTTTAACAGTTAGATATTAATAGAAGTAGTGTTTTCTCTTACAGTTAGATATTATTAAGTGTCGTGTTTTCTCTAACAGATAAAAAGAGGTGTAGTTTTTCTCTATGATATACTAGTAGTTATTATTTTTTCTCTAACAGTTAGATATTAATAAGTGTAATGTTTTCTCTAACAGATATTAATAAGTGTAGTGTTTTCTCTAACAGTTAAGTATTAATGAGTGTAGTGTTCTCTAACAGTTAAGAATTAATATGTATAGTGTTTTCTTTAAAACTTAGATATTAATAAGTGTCGTGTTTTCACTAACAGTTAGATATTAATAAATGTAATGTTTTCTTTAACAGTTAGATAATAATAAGTGTAGTGTTTTCTCCAACATTTAAATATTAATAGGTGTGGTGTTTTCTCTAACAATTAGATATTAATAAGTGTTTTCTTTTCTCTAACAGATAGATATTAATAGGTGTGGTGTTTTCTCCAACAGATACTAATCGGTGTAGTGTTTTCTCTAACAGTTAGATATTAATAAGTGTAGTGTTTTCTCTAACAGATATTAATAAGTGTAGTGTTTTTTTAAAAGTTAGATATTAATAAGAGTAGTTTTTTCTCTAACAGTTAAATATTAATAAGTGTAGTGTTTTATCTAACAGATATTAATAGGAGTAGTGTTTTCTCTAACAGTTAGATATTTATAAGTGTAGTGTTTTCTCAAACAGTTAGATAATAATAGGTATAGAGATTTTTCTACAGTTAGATATTAATAAGTGTAGTGTTTTCTCTAACAGTTAGATATTAATAATTGTAGTCTTTTCTCTTACAGTTATTTATAGGTGTAGGGTTTTCTCTAACAGTTAAGTCTTAATAAGTGTAGTGTTTTCCCTAACAGTTAGATATTAATAAGTGTAGTGTTTTCTCTAACAGTTAGATATTAATAAGTGTAGTGTTTTCTGTATCAGATATTAATAAGTATATTGTTTTCTCTAACAGTTAGATATTTATAGGTGTAGTTTTTTCTCTAACAGTTAGATATTAATAAGTGTAGTGTTTTCTCTAACAGATATTGATAAGTGTAATGTTTTCGCTTACACTTAGATATTGATAAGTGTAATGTTTTCTCTAACAGATATTAATCGGTGTTGTGTTTTCCACAGTTAGATATTAATAAGTGTAGTGTTTTCTCTAAAGTTAGATATTATTAAGTGTAGTGTTTTCTCAACAGATATTAAATAGAGGTAGTGTTTTTTCTAATAGTTAAATATTAATAAGTGTTGTGTTTTCTCTAACAGATATTAATAAGTGCAGTGTTTTCTCTAACACATATTAATAAGTGTAGTGTTTTATAACATTTAGATATTAATAGGTGTAGTGTTTTCTCTAACAGTTAGATATTAATAAGAGTAGTTTTTCTCTAACAGTTAAATATTAATAAGTGTAGTGTTTTATCTAACAGATATTAATAGGAGTAGTGTTTTCTCAACAGTTAGATATTAATAAGTGTAGTGTTTTCTCAAACAGTTAGATAATAATAGGTATAGAGATTTTTCTACAGTTAGATATTAATAATTGTAGTCTTTTCTCTTACAGTTATTTATTGGTGTAGGGTTTTCTCTAACAGTTAAGTCTTAATAAGTGTAGTGTTTTCTCTAACAGTTAGATATTAATAAGTGTAGTGTTTTCTCTAACAGTTAGATATTAATATGTGTAGTGTTTTCTGTAACAGATATTAATAAGTATATTGTTTTCTCTAACAGTTAGATATTTATAGGTGTAGTTTTTTCTCTAACAGTTAGATATTAATAAGTGTAGTGTTTTCTCTTAGGGATATTAATAAGTGTAATGTTTCTCCACAACACTTAGATATTGATAAGTGTAATGTTTTCTCTAACAGATATTAATAGGTGTAGTGTTTTTTCTAACAGTTAGATGTTAATAAGTGTAGTGTTTTCTGTAACAAATGTTATTAAGTATATTGCTTTCTCTAACAGTTAGATATTAATAAGTGTAGTGTTTTCTGTAACAGATATTAATATGTGTAGTGTTTTCTTTAACAGATACCAATAAGTGTAGTGTTTTCTCTAAGAGATATTAATAAGTGCAGTGTTTTCTCTAACACATTTTAATAAGTGTAGTGTTTTTGTAACAGTTAGATATTAATCGGTGTTGTGTTTTCTCTTACAGTTAGATATTAATAAGTGTAGTGTTTTCTCTAAAAGTTAGATATTATTAAGTGTAGTGTTTTCTCTAACAGATATTAATAGGTGTAATGTTTTCTTTAACAGTTAGATATTAATAAATGTAGTGTTTTCTCTAACAGTTCAATATTTATAGGTGTAGTTTTTTCTCTAACAGTTAGATATTAATAATTGTAGTGTTTTCTGTAACAGATATTAATAGGTGTAATATTTTTTCTAACAGTTTGATATTAATAAGTGTAGTGTTTTCTCTAACAGATATTAATAGGTGATGTGTTTTCTCTAACAGTTAGATATTAAAAAGTTTAGTGTTTTCTCTAACAGTTAGATATTAATAAGTGTAGTGTTTTCTCTAACAGATAGATATTAATAGCTGTAGTGTTTTCTCTATCAGATACTAATAAGTGTAGTTTTTTTAACATTTAGACATTAATAAGTGTAGTGTTTTCTCTAACAGATATTAATAAGTGTAGTGTTTTCTCTAACAGTTATATATTAATAAGTGTAGTGTTTTCCAACAGATATTAATAAGTGTAGTGTTTTCTCTAACAGTTAGATATTAATAAATGTAGTGTTTTCTTTAACAGTTAGATAATAATAAGTGTAGTGTTTTCTCCAATATTTAAATATTAATAGGTGTGGTGTTTTCTCTAACAATTAGATAATAATAAGTGTTTTGTTTTCTCTAACAGATAGATATTAATAGGTGTGGTGTTTTCTCTAACAGATACTAATCGGTGTAGTGTTTTCTCTAACAGTTAGATATTAATAAGTGTAGTGTTTTCTCTAACAGATATTAATAAGTGTAGTGTTTTTTTAAAAGTTAGATATTAATGAGATTAGTATTTTCTCTAACAGTTAGATATTAATAAGTGTTGTGTTTTCTCTAACAGTTAGATATTAATAAGAGTAGTTTTTCTCTAACAGTTAAATATTAATAAGTGTAGTGTTTTATCTAACAGATATTAATAGGAGTAGTGTTTTCTCTAACAGTTAGATATTAATAAGTGTAGTGTTTTCTCAAACAGTTAGATAATAATAGGTATAGAGATTTTTCTACAGTTAGATATTAATAATTGTAGTCTTTTCTCTTACAGTTATTTATAGGTGTAGGGTTTTCTCTAACAGTTAAGTCTTAATAAGTGTAGTGTTTTCTCTAACAGTTAGATATTAATAAGTGTAGTGTTTTCTCTAACAGTTAGATATTAATAAGTGTAGTGTTTTCTGTAAGAGATATTAATAAGTGTAGTGTTTTCTCTAACAGTTAGATATTAATAGGTGTAGTTTTTTCTCTAACAGTTAGATATTAATAAGTGTAGTGTTTTCTCTTAGAGATATTAATAAGTGTAATGTTTTCGCTTACACTTAGATATTGATAAGTGTAATGTTTTCTCTAACAGATATTAATAGGTGTAGTGTTTTTCTAACAGTTAGATATTAATAAGTGTAGTGTTTTCTCTAACAAATGTTATTAAGTATATTGCTTTCTCTAACAGTTAGATATTAATAAGTGTAGTGTTTTCTGTAACAGATATTAATATGTGTAGTGCTTTCTCTAACAGTTAGATATTAATAAGTCTAGTGTTTTCTCTAACAGTTAGATATTAATAAGTGTAGTGTTTTCTCTAACAGATACTAATAAGTGTTGTGTTTTCTCTAAGAGATATTAATAAGTGCAGTGTTTTCTCTAACACATTTTAATAAGTGTAGTGTTTTTGTAACAGTTAGATATTAATCGGTGTTGTGTTTTCTCTTACAGTTAGATATTAATAAGTGTAGTGTTTTCTCTAAAAGTTAGGTATTATTAAGTGTAGTGTTTTCTCTAACAGATATTAATAGGTGTAATATTTTCTTTAACAGTTAGATATTAATAAATGTAGTGTTTTCTCTAACAGTTCAATATTTATAGGTGTAGTTTTTTTCTTTAACAGTTAGATATTAATAATTGTAGTGTTTTCTGTAACAGATATTAATAGGTGTAATGTTTTTTCTAACAGTTTGATATTAATAAGTGTAGTGTTTTCTCTAACAGATATTAATAGGTGTTGTGTTTTCTCTAACAGTTAGATATTAAAAAGTTTAGTGTTTTCTCTAACAGTTAGATATTAATAAGTATAGTGTTTTCTCTAACAGATAGATATTAATAGGTGTAGTGTTTTCTCTATCAGATACTAATAAGTGTAGTTTTTTTAACATTTAGATATTAATAAGTGTAGTGTTTTCTCTAACAGATATTAATAAGTGTAGTGTTTACTCTAACAGTTATATATTAATAAGTGTAGTGTTTTCTCTAACAGATATTAATAAGTGTAGTGTTTTCTCTAACAGTTAGATATTAATAAATGTAGTGTTTTCTTTAACAGTTAGATAATAATAAGTGTAGTGTTTTCTCCAACATTTAAATATTAATAGGTGTGGTGTTTTCTCTAACAATTAGATAATAATAAGTGTTTTGTTTTCTCTAACAGATAGATATTAATAGGTGTGGTGTTTTCTCTAACAGATACTAATCGGTGTAGTGTTTTCTCTAACAGTTAGATATTAATAAGTGTAGTGTTTTCTCTAACAAATATTAATAAGTGTAGTGTTTTCTCTAACAAATATTAATAACTGTAGTGTTTTTTAACAGTTAGATATTAATGAGATTAGTATTTTCTCTAACACTTAGATATTAATAACAGTAGTTTTTTCTCTAACAGTTAAATATTAATAAGTGTATTGTTTTATCTAACAGATATTAATAGGTGTAGTGTTTTCTCTAACAGTTAGATATTAATAAGTGTAGTATTTTCTTTAGCAGATATTAATAAGTGTAGTGTTTTCTCTGACAGCTATTAGAAAGTATAGTGGTTTCTCTAACAGTTAGATATTAATAAGTGTAGTGTTTTCTCTAACAGTTAGATATTAATAATTGTAGTCTTTTCTCTTACAGTTATTTATAGGTGTAGGGTTTTCTCTAACAGTTAAGTTTTAATAAGTGTAGTGTTTTCTCTAACAGAAATTAATAGGTGTAGTGTTTTTTCTAACAGTTAGATATTAATAAGGGTAGTGTTTTCTTTAACAGTTACATATTAATAGGTGTTGTGGTTTCTCTAACAGTTAGATATTAACAAGTGTAGTGTTTTCTCTAACAGTTAAATATTAATAAGTGTAGTGTTTTCTCTAACAGGTATTAATAGTGTAGTGTTTTCTCTTACAGTTAGATATTAATAAGTGTAGTGTTTACTCTAACAGATATTAATAAGTATAGTGTTTTTTCTAACAGTTAGATATTAATAAGTTTAGTGTTTTCTCTGACAGTTAGATATTGATAAGTGTAGTGTTTTCTCTAACAGATAGATATTAATAGGTGTAGTGTTTTCTCTAACAGATACTAATAAGTGTTGTGTTTTCTCTAACAGATATTAATAAGTGTAGTGTTTTCTTTAACACATATTTAAAAGTGTAGTGTTTTTGAAACATTTAGATATTAATAAGTGTAGTGTTTTCTCTAACAGATAATAATAGGTGTAGTGTTTTCTCTAACAGATAATAATAGGTGTAGTGTTTTTTCTAACAGTTAGATATTAATAAGTGTAGTGTTTTTTAATAAGTGTAGTGTTTTCTGTAACAGATACTAATAAGTGTTGTGTTTTCTCTAACAGATATTAATAAGTGCAGTGTTTTCTCTAACACATATTAATAAGTGTAGTGTTTTTGTAACTGTTAGTTATTAATCGTTGTTGTGTTTTCTCTTACAGTTAGATATTATTAAGTGTAATGTTTTCTCTAACAGATATTAATAGAAGTAGTGTTTTTTCTAATAGTTAAATATTAATTAGTGTAGTGTTTTCTCTAACAGATAGATATTAATAGGTGTAGTGTTTTCTCTAACAATCACTAATAAGTGTTGTGTTTTCTCTAACAGATAATAATAAGTGCAGTGTTTTCTCTAACACATATTAATAAGTGTAGTGTTTTATAACATTTAGATATTAATAGGTGTAGTGTTTTCTTTAACAGGTAGATATTAATCGAAGTAGTGTTTTCTCTTACAGTTAGATATTATTAAGTGTCGTGTTTTCTCTAACAGATAAAAAGAGGTGTAGTTTTTTCTCTATGATATACTAGTAGTTATTATTTTTTCTCTAACAGTTAGATATTAATAAGTGTAATGTTTTCTCTAACAGATATTAAAAAGTGTAGTGTTTTCTCTAACAGTTAAGTATTAATGAGTGTAGTGTTCTCTAACAGTTAAGAATTAATATGTATAGTCTTTTCTTTAAAACTTAGATATTATTAAGTGTAGTGTTTTCTCCAACATTTAAATATTAATAGGTGTGGTGTTTTCTCTAACAATTAGATATTAATAAGTGTTTTCTTTTCTCTAACAGATAGATATTAATAGGTGTGGTGTTTTCTCTAACAGATACTAATCGGTGTAGTGTTTTCTCTAACAGTTAGATATTAATAAGTGTAGTGTTTTCTCTAACAGATATTAATAAGTGTAGTGTTTTTTTAAAAGTTAGATATTAATGAGATTAGTATTTTCTCTAACAGTTAGATATTAATAAGTGTTGTGTTTTATCTAACAGTTAGATATTAATAAGAGTAGTTTTTTCTCTAACAGTTAAATATTAATAAGTGTAGTGTTTTATCTAACAGATATTAATAGGAGTAGTGTTTTCTCTAACAGTTAGATATTAATAAGTGTAGTGTTTTCTCAAACAGTTAGATAATAATAGGTATAGAGATTTTTCTACAGTTAGATATTAATAAGTGTAGTGTTTTCTCTAACAGTTACATAAAAATAATTGTAGTCTTTTCTCTTACAGTTATTTATAGGTGTAGGGTTTTCTCTAACAGTTAAGTCTTAATAAGTGTAGTGTTTTATCTAACAGATATTAATAGGTGTAGTGTTTTTTATAACAGTTAGATATTAATAAGTGTAGTGTTTTCTTTGACAGTTACTTATTAATAGGTGTTGTGGTTTCTCTAACAGTTAGATATTAACAAGTATAGTGTTTTCTCTAACAGTTAAATATTAATAAGTGTAGTGTTTTTTATAACAGATATTAATAGTGTAGTGTTTTCTCTTACAGTTAGATATTAATAAGTGTAGTGTTTTCTCTAACAGATATTAATAAGTATAGTGTTTTTTCTAACAGTTAGATATTAATAAGTGTAGTGTTTTCTCTAACAGTTAGATATTAATAAGTGTAGTGTTTTCTCTAACAGATAGATATTAATAGGTGTAGTGTTTTCTCTAAGAGATACTAATGAGTGTTGTGTTTTTTCTAACAGTTAGATATTAATAAGTGTAGTGTTATCTCTAACAGTTAGATATTAATAAGTGTAGTGTTTTCTCTAACAGATAGATATTGATAGGTGTAGTGTTTTCTCTAACAGTTAGATATTAATAAGTGTAGTGTTTTCTCTAACAGTTAGATATTAATAAGTGTAGTGTTTTCTGTAACAGATATTAATAAGTATATTGTTTTCTCTAACAGTTAGATATTTATAGGTGTAGTGTTTTCTCTAACAGATATTAATAAGTGTAATGTTTTCGCTTACACTTAGATATTGATAAGTGTAATGTTTTCTCTAACAGATATTAATAGGTGTAGTGTTTTTTCTAACAGTTAGATATTAATAAGTGTAGTGTTTTCTGTAACAAATGTTATTAAGTATATTGTTTTCTCTAACAGTTAGATATTAATAAGTGTAGTGTTTTCTGTAACAGATATTAATATGTGTAGTGCTTTCTTTAACAGTTAGATATTAATAAGTCTAATGTTTTCTCTAACAGTTAGATATTAATAAGTGTAGTGTTTTCTCTAACAGTTAGATATTAATAAGTGTAGTGTTTTCTCTAACAGATATTAATAAGTGTAGTGTTTTTTTAAAAGTTAGATATTAATGAGATTAGTATTTTCTCTAACAGTTAGATATTAATGAGTGTTGTGTTTTCTCTAACAGTTAGATATTAATAAGAGTAGTTTTTCTCTAACAGTTAAATATTAATAAGTGTAGTGTTTTATCTAACAGATATTAATAGGAGTAGTGTTTTCCCTAACAGTTAGATATTAATAAGTGTAGTGTTTTCTCAAACAGTTAGATAATAATAGGTATAGAGATTTTTCTACAGTTAGATATTAATAATTGTAGTCTTTTCTCTTACAGTTATTTATAGGTGTAGGGTTTTCTCTAACAAATATTAATAATTGTAATGTTTTTTTAACAGTTAGATATTAATGAGATTAGTATTTTCTCTAACACTTAGATATTAATAACAGTAGTTTTTTCTCTAACAGTTAAATATTAATAAGTGTAGTGTTTTATCTATCAGATATTAATAGGTATAGTGTTTTCTCTAACAGTTAGATATAAATAACTGTAGTGTTTTTTTTCTAACAGATCTTAATAGGTGTAGTGTTTTTTCTAATTGTTAGATATTAATAAGTATAGTGTTTTTTCTAACAGATATTAATAAGTGTAGTGTTTTCTCTGACGGTTAGATATTAATAATTGTAGTGTTTTCTCAAATAGTTAGATATTAATCGGTGTAGTATTTTCTCTTACAGTTAGATATTAATAAGTGTAGTGTTTTCTCCAACAGTTAGATATTAATAAGTGTAGTGTTTTCTCTAAAAGTTAGATATTATTAAGTGTAGTGTTTTCTCTAACAGTTAGATATTAATAAGTATAGTGTTTTCTCTAACAGATAGATATTAATAGGTATAGTGTTCTCTCTAACAGATACTAATAAGTGTAGTGTTTTCCCTAACAAATATTAATAAGTATAGCGTTTTATCTAACAGATATTAATAAGTGTAGTGTTTTTCTTACAATTAGATATTAACAAGTGTAGTGTTTTCTCTAACAGTTAAATATTAATAAGTGTAGTGTTTTCCCTAACAGATATTAATAGTGTAGTGTTTTCTCTTACAGTTGGATATTAATAAGTGTAGTGTTTTCTCTAACAGATATTAATAGGTGTAGTGTTTTTTTAACAGTTAGTTATTAATAGGTGTAGTGTTTTCTTTAACAGTTAGATATTAATAAGTGTAGTGTTTTCTCTAACAGTTAGATATTAATAAGTGTAGTGTTTTCCCTAACAGATAGATATTAATAGGTATAGTGTTTTCTCTAATAGATAATAATAAGTGTAGTGTTTTCCCTAACAGATATTAATAAGTATAGCGTCTTCTCTAACAGATATTATTAAGTGTAGTGTTTTATTACAATTAGATATTAACAAGTGTAGTGTTTTCTCTAACAGTTAAATATTAATAAGTGTAGTGTTTTCCCTAACAGATATTAATAGGTGTAGTTTTTTTCTAACAGTTAGATATTTATAAGTGTATTGTTTTCTTTAACAGTTAGATATTAATAGGTGTAGTGTTTTCTCTAACAGATAGATATTAATAGGTGTAGTGTTTTCTCTAACAGTAATTAATAAGTGTAGTGTTTTCTTTAACACATATTAAAAATTGTAGTGTTTTTGTAACATTTAGATATTAATAAGTGTAGTGTTTTCTCTAACAGATATTAATAGGTGTAGTGTTTTCTTTAACAGTTAGATATTTATAAGTGTAGTGTTTTCTCTAACACTTAGATATTAATAAGTGTAGTGTTTTCTATAACAGTTAGATATTAATAAGTGTAGTGTTTTCTCTAACAGATAATAATAGGTGTAGTGTTTTCTCTAACAGATAATAATAGGTGTAGTGTTTTCTCTATGAGATACTAGTAGTTGTTGTGTTTTCTCTAACAGTTAGATATTAATAACTGTAGTGTTTTTTTCTAGCAGATATTAATAGGTGTAATGTTTTCTCTAACAGATATTAATAAGTGTAGTGCTTTCTCTAACAGTTAGATATTAATAAGTCTAGTGTTTTCTCAAACAGTTAGATAATAATAGGAATAGAGATTTTTCTACAGTTAGATATTAATAATTGTAGTCTTTTCTCTTACAGTTATTTATAGGTGTATGGTTTTCTCTAACAGTTAAGTCTTAATAAGTGTAGTGTTTTCTCTAATATCTGTTAATAGGTGAAGAGTTTTTTCTGACAGTTAGATATTTTTAAAAGTGTAGTGTTTTCTTTAATAGTTACATATTAATAGGTGTTGTGGTTTCTCTAACAGTTAGATATTAACAAGTGTAGTGTTTTCTCTAACAGATATTAATAGGTGTAGTGTTTTCTCTAACAGTTAGATATTAATAAGTCTAGTGTTTTCTCTAACAGTTAGATATTAATAAGTGTAGTGTTTTCTCTAACAGATAGATATTAATAGGTGTTGTGTTTTCTTTAACAGATATTAATAAGTGCAGTGTTTTCTCTAACACATATTAATAAGTATAGTGTGTTTGTAACATTTAGATATTAATAGGTGTAGTGTTTTCTTTAACAGTTAGATATTAATCGGTATAGTGTTTTCTCTTACAGTTACATATTAATAAGTGTAGTGTTTTCTCTAACAGATACTAATCAGTGTAGTTTTTTTAACATTTAGATATTAATAACTGTATTGTTTTCTCTAAGTGTTAGATATTAATAGGTATAGTGTTTTCTCTAACAGTTAGATATTAATAAGTGTTGAGTTTTTGCTAACAATTAAGTATTAATAAGTGTAATGTTTTCTCTAACAGATATTAATAAGTGTAGTGGTTTCTCTTGCAGATACTAATGGGTGTAGTGTTTTCTCTTACAGATACTAAAAGGTGTAGTGTTTTCTCTATGAGATACCAGTAGTTGTTGTGTTTTCTTTAACATTTAGATATTAATAAGTGTAGTGTTTTTTCTAACAGTTAAATATTAATAAGAATAGTGTTCTCTCTAACAGATATTAATAAGTGTAGTGTTTTCTCTGACAGTTAGATATTAATAATTGTAATGTTTTCTCAAATAGTTAGATATTAATCGGTGTAGTGTTTTCTCTTACAGTTAGATATTAATAAGTGTAGTGTTTTCTCTAAAAGTTAGATATTATTAAGTGTAGTGTTTTCTCTAACAGTTAGATATTAATAAGTGTAGTGTTTTCCCTAACAGCTAGATATTAATAGGTATAGTGTTTTCTCCAACAGATAGTAATAAGTGTAGTGTTTTCTCTAACAGATATTAATAAGTGTAGTGTTTCTCTTACAATTAGATATTAACAAGTGTTGCGTTTTCTCTAACAGTTAAATATTAATAAGTGTAGTGTTTTCTCTAACATATATTAATAGTGTAGTGTTTTCTCTAACAGTTAAGTCTTAATAAGTGTAGTGTTTTCCCTAACACATATTAATAGGTGTAGTGTTTTCTCTAACAGATAATAATAAGTGTTGTGTTTTCTCTAACAGATATTAATAAGTGTAGTGTTTTCTTTAACACATATTAAAAAGTGTTGTGTTTTTGTAACATTTAGATATTAATAAGTGTAGTGTTTTCTCTAACAGATATTAATAGGGGTAGTGTTTTCTTTAACAGTTAGATATTTATAAGTGTAGTGTTTTCTCTAACAGTTAGATATTAATAAGTGTAGTGTTTTCTGTAACAGTTAGATATTAATAAGTGTAGTGTTTTCTCTAACAGATTATAATAGGTGTAGTGTTTTCTCTAACAGATAATAATAGGTGTAGGGTATTCTCTATGAGATACTAGTAGTTGTTGTGTTTTCTCTAACAGTTAGATATTAATAACTGTAGTGTTTTTTCTAGCAGATATTAATAGGTGTAGTTTTTTCTAACAGTTAGATATTAATAAGTGTGGTGTTTTCTCTAACAGTTAGATATTAATAGGTGTAGTGTTTTCTTTAACAGTTAGATATTAATAAGTGTAGTGTTTCCTCTACTGGTTAGATATTAATAATTGTAGTCTTTTCTCTTACAGTTATTTATAGGTGTAGGGTTTTCTCTAACAGTTAAGTTTTAATAAGTGTAGTGTTTTCTCTAATAGATATTAATAGATGTAGTGTTTTTTCTAACAGTTAGATATTAATAAGTGTAGTGTTTTCTCTAACACATATTAATTGGTGTCGTGTTTTCTCTAACAGTTAGATATTAATAAGTGTAGTGTTTTCCAACAGATATTAATAAGTGTAATGTTTTCTCTTACACTTAGATATTAATAAGTGTAGTGTTTTCTCTAACAGATATTAATAGGTGTAGTGTTTTTCTAACAGTTAGATATTAATAAGTGTAGTGTTTTCTGCAACAGATATTAATAAGTATTTTGTTTTCTTTAACAGTTAGATATTAATGAGTGTAGTTCTTTCTCTAGCAGTTAGATATTAATAAGTGTAGTGTTTTTTCTAACAGTCAAGTATTAATAAGTGTAATGTTTTCTCTAACAGATATTAATAAGTGCAGTGCTTTCTTTAACAGTTAGATATTAATAAGTCTAGTGTTTTCTCAAACAGTTAGATAAATATTAGGTATAGAGATTTCTCTACAGTAAGATATTAATAAGTGTAGTGTTTTCTCTAACAGTTAGATATTAATAATTGTAGTCTTTTCTCTTACAGTTATTTATAGGTGTAGGGTTTTCTCTAACAGTTAAGTCTTAATAAGTGTAGTGTTTTCTCTAATAGGTATTAATAGGTGTAGTGTTTTTTCTAACAGTTAGATATTAATAAGTGTAGTGTTTTCTCTAACAGATAATAATTGGTGTCGTGTTTTCTCTAACAGTTAGATATTAATAAGTCTAGTGTTTTCTCTAATAGATAGATATTAATAGGTGTAGTGTTTTCTCTAACAGATACTAATAAGTGTTGTTTTTTTTTAACAGATATTAATAAGTGCAGTGTTTTCTCTAACAGATATTAATAGGGGTAGTGTTTTTTCTAACAGTTGGATATTAATAAGTGTAGTGTTTTCTCTAAGAGTTAGATATTAATAAGTGTAGTGTTTTCTGTAACAGATATTAATAACTGTAGTGTTTTCTGTAACAGATATTAATAACTGTAGTGTTTTCTCTAACAAATATTTATAGGTGTAGTGTTTTCTCTAACAGTTAGATGTTAAAAAGTGTAGTGTTTTCTCTGACAGATACCAATAAGTGTAGTTTTTTTTAACATTTAGATATTAATAAGTGTAGTGTTTTCTCTAACAGTTAGATATTAATAAGTGTTGTTTTTTCTCTAACAGATAATAATAGGTGTAGTGTTTTCTCTAACAGATAATAATTGTGTATTGTTTTCTCATGAGATACTAGTAGTTGTTGTGTTTTCTCTAACAGTTAGATATTAATAATAAGTAGTGTTTTTTCTAACAGATATTAATAGGTGTAGTGTTTTTTCTAACAGTTGGATATTAATAAATGTAGTGTTTTCTCTAACAGTTAGATATTCATAGGTGTAGTGTTTTCTCTAACAGTTATATATTAATAAGTGTAGTGTTTTTTCTAACAGATATTAATAAGTGTAGTGCTTTCTCTCACAGTTAGATATTAATAATTGTAGTGTTTTCTCTAACAGTAAGATATTAATAAGTGTAGTGTTTTCTCTAACAGATATTAATAAGTGTAGTGTTTTCTGTAACAGATATTAATAAGTATATTGTTTTCTTTAACAGTTAGATATTTATAAGTGTAGTGTTTTCCCTAACAGTTAGATATTAATAAGTGTAGTGTTTTCTGTAACAGTTAGATATTAATAAGTGTAGTGTTTTCTCTAACAGATAATAATAGGTGTAGTGTTTTCCCTAACAGATAATAATAGGTGTAGGGTATTCTCTATGAGATACTAGTAGTTGTTGTGTTTTCTCTAACAGTTAGATATTAATAACTGTAGTGTTTTTTTCTAGCAGATATTAATAGGTGTAGTTTTTTTTCTAACAGTTAGATATTAATAAGTGTGGTGTTTTCTCTAACAGTTAGATATTAATAGGTGTAGTGTTTTCTTTAACAGTTAGATATTAATAAGTGTAGTGTTTTCTCTAACAGTTAGATATTAATAAGTGTAGTGTTTTCTCTGACAGATATTAATAATTCTAGTGTTTTTTCTAACAGTTAGATATTAATAAGTGTAGTGTTTTCTCTAACTGATATTAATAGTGTAGTGTTTTCTCTTACAGTTAGATATTGATAAGTGTAGTGTTTTCTCTATCAGATATTAATAGGTGTAGAGTTTTTTCTAACAGTTAGATATTAATAAGTGTAGTGTTTTCTCTAACAGTTAGATATTAATAAGTGTAGTGTTTTCTCTAACAGATAGATATTAATAGGTGTAGTGTTTTCTCTAACAGATACTAATAAGTGTTGTGTTTATTCTAACAGATATTAATAAGTGTAGTGTTTTCTTTAACACATATTAAAAGTGTAGTGTTTTTGTAACATTTAAATATTAATAAGTGTATTGTTTTCTCTAACACATATTAATAGGTGTAGTGTTTCTCTAACAGTTAGATATTGATAAGTGTAGTTTTTTCTCTAACAGATAATAATAGGTGTAGTGTTTTCTCTAACAGATAATAATTGTGTATTGTTTTCTCTATGAGATACTAGTAGTTGTTGTTTTTTCTCTAACAGTTAGATATTAATAACTGTAGTGTTTTTTTCTAACAGATATTAATAGGTGTAATGTTTTTTCTAACAGTTGGATATTAATAAATGTAGTGTTTTCTCTAACAGTTAGATATTCATAGGTGTAGTGTTTTCTCTAACAGTTATATATTAATAAGTGTAGTGTTTTTTCTAACAGATATTAATAAGTGTAGTGTTTTCTGTAACAGTTAGATATTAATAAGTGTAGTGTTTTTTTCTAGCAGATATATATAGGTGTAGTTTTTTTTCTAACAGTTAGATATTAATAAGTGTGGTGTTTTCTCTAACAGTTAGATATTAATAGGTGTAGTGTTTTCTTTAACAGTTAGATATTAATAAGTGTAGTGTTTTCTCTAACAGTTAGATATTAATAAGTGTAGTGTTTTCTCTGACAGATATTAATAATTGTAGTGTTTTCCAACAGTTAGATATTAATAAGTGTAGTGTTTTCTCTAACTGATATTAATAGTGTAGTGTTTTCTCTTACAGTTAGATATTGATAAGTGTAGTGTTTTCTCTATCAGATATTAATAGGTGTAGAGTTTTTTCTAACAGTTAGATATTAATAAGTGTAGTGTTTTCTCTAACAGTTAGATATTAATAAGTGTAGTGTTTTCTCTAACAGATAGATATTAATAGGTGTAGTGTTTTCTCAACAGATACTTAATAAGTGTAGTGTGTTTTTCTAACAGATATTAATAAGTGTAGTGTTTTCTTTAACACATATTAAAAGTGTAGTGTTTTTGTAACATTTAAATATTAATAAGTGTATTGTTTTCTCTAACACATATTAATAGGTGTAGTGTTTCTCTATCAGTTAGATATTAATAAGTGTAGTTTTTCTCCAACAGATAATAATAGGTGTAGTGTTTTCTCTAACAGATAATAATTGTGTATTGTTTTCTCTATGAGATACTAGTAGTTGTTGTTTTTTCTCTAACAGTTAGATATTAATAACTGTAGTGTTTTTTTCTAACAGATATTAATAGGTGTAATGTTTTTTCTAACAGTTGGATATTAATAAATGTAGTGTTTTCTCTAACAGTTAGATATTCATAGGTGTAGTGTTTTCTCTAACAGTTATATATTAATAAGTGTAGTGTTTTTTCTAACAGATATTAATAAGTGTAGTGTTTTCTGTAACAGTTAGATATTAATAAGTGTAGTGTTTTCTCTAACAGATAATAATAGGTGTAGTGTTTTCCCTGACAGATAATAATAGGTGTAGGGTATTCTCTATGAGATACTAGTAGTTGTTGTGTTTTCTCTAACAGTTAGATATTAATAACTGTAGTGTTTTTTTCTAGCAGATATATATAGGTGTAGTTTTTTTTCTAACAGTTAGATATTAATAAGTGTGGTGTTTTCTCTAACAGTTAGATATTAAAAAGTGTAGTGTTTTCTCTAACAGTTAGATATTAATAAGTGTAGTGTTTTCTCTGACAGATATTAATAATTCTAGTGTTTTTTCTAACAGTTAGATATTAATAAGTGTAGTGTTTTCTCTAACTGATATTAATAGTGTAGTGTTTTCTCTTACAGTTAGATATTGATAAGTGTAGTGTTTTCTCTATCAGATATTAATAGGTGTAGAGTTTTTTCTAACAGTTAGATATTAATAAGTGTAGTGTTTTCTCTAACAGTTAGATATTAATAAGTGTAGTGTTTTCTCTAACAGATAGATATTAATAGGTGTAGTGTTTTCTCTAACAGATACTAATAAGTGTTGTGTTTATTCTAACAGATATTAATAAGTGTAGTGTTTTCTTTAACACATATTAAAAGTGTAGTGTTTTTGTAACATTTAAATATTAATAAGTGTATTGTTTTCTCTAACACATATTAATAGGTGTAGTGTTTCTCTAACAGTTAGATATTGATAAGTGTAGTTTTTTCTCTAACAGATAATAATAGGTGTAGTGTTTTCTCTAACAGATAATAATTGTGTATTGTTTTCTCTATGAGATACTAGTAGTTGTTGTGTTTTCTCTAACAGTTAGATATTAATAACTGTAGTGTTTTTTTCTAACAGTTAGATATTAATAACTGTAGTGTTTTTTTTTAACAGATATTAATAGGTGTAGTGTTTTTTCTAACAGTTGGATATTAATAAATGTAGTGTTTTCTCTAACAGTTAGATATTCATAGGTGTAGTGTTTTCTCTAACAGTTATATATTAATAAGTGTAGTGTTTTCTCTAACAGATATTAATAAGTGTAGTGCTTTCTCTAACAGTTAGATATTAATAATTGTAGTGTTTTCTCTAACAGTAAGATATTAATAAGTGTAGGGTTTTCTCTAACAGATACTAATAAGTGTTGTGTTTTCTGTAACAGATATTAATGAGTATATTGTTTTCTCTAACAGTTAGATATTTATAGGTGTAGTATTTCTCTAACAGTTAGATATTAATAAGTGTAGTGTTTTTTCTAACAGATATTAATAAGTGTAATGTTTCCGCTCACACTTAGATATTAATTAGTGTAATGTTTTCTCTAACAGATATTAATAGGTGAAGTGTTTTTTCTAACAGTTAGATATTAATAAGTGTAGTGTTTTCTGTAACAGATATTAATAAGTATATTGTTTTCTCTAACAGTTAGATATTAATAAGTGTAGTGCTTTCTCTAGCAGTTAGATATTACTAAGTGTAGTGTTTTTTCTAACAGTCAAGTATTAATAAGTGTAATGTTTTCTCTAACAGATATTAATAAGTGTAGTGCTTTCTCTAACACTTAGATATTAATAAGTCTAGTGTTTTCTCAAACAGTTAGATAAATAATAGGTATAGAGATTTCTCTACAGTCAGTTATTAATAAGTGTAGTGTTTCCTCTACTGGTTAGATAATAATAATTGTAGTCTTTTCTCTTACAGTTATTTATAGGTGTAGGGTTTTCTTTAACAGTTAAGTTTTAATAAGTGTAGTGTTTTCTCTAATAGATATTAATAGGTGTAGTGTTTTTTCTAACAGTTAGATATTAATAAGTGTAGTGTTTTCTCTAACACATATTAATTGGTGTCGTGTTTTCTCTAACAGTTAGATATTAATAAGTGTAGTGTTTTCTCTAACAGATATTAATAAGTGTAATGTTTTCGCTTACACTTAGATATTAATAAGTGTAATGTTTTCTCTAACAGATATTAATAGGTGTAGTGTTTTTTCTAACAGTTAGATATTAATAAGTGTAGTGTTTTCTGTAACAGATATTAATAAGTATTTTGTTTTCTTTAACAGTTAGATATTAATGAGTGTAGTTCTTTCTCTAGCAGTTAGATATTAATAAGTGTAGTGTTTTTTCTAACAGTCAAGTATTAATAAGTGTAATGTTTTCTCTAACAGATATTAATAAGTGTAGTGCTTTCTTTAACAGTTAGATATTAATAAGTCTAGTGTTTTCTCAAACAGTTAGATAAATATTAGGTATAGAGATTTCTCTACAGTAAGATATTAATAAGTGTAGTGTTTTCTCTAACAGTTAGATATTAATAATTGTAGTCTTTTCTCTTACAGTTATTTATAGGTGTAGGGTTTTCTCTAACAGTTAAGTCTTAATAAGTGTAGTGTTTTCTCTAATAGATATTAATAGGTGTAGTGTTTTTTCTAACAGTTAGATATTAATAAGTGTAGTGTTTTCTCTAACAGATAATAATTGGTGTCGTGTATTCTCTAACAGTTAGATATTAATAAGTCTAGTGTTTTCTCTAATAGATAGATATTAATAAGTGTAGTGTTTTCTCTAACAGATACTAAAAAGTGTTTTTTTTTTTTTTAACAGATATTAATAAGTGCAGTGTTTTCTCTAACAGATATTAATAGGGGTAGTGTTTTTTCTAACAGTTGGATATTAATAAGTGTAGTGTTTTCTCTAAGAGTTAGATATAAATAAGTGTAGTGTTTTCTGTAACAGATATTAATAACTGTAGTGTTTTCTCTAACAAATATTTATAGGTGTAGTGTTTTCTCTAACAGTTAGATGTTAAAAAGTGTAGTGTTTTCTCTGACAGATACCAATAAGTGTAGTTTTTTTAACATTTAGATATTAATAAGTGTAGTGTTTTCTCTAACAGTTAGATATTAATAAGTGTTGTGTTTTTTCTGACATTTAAGTATTAATAAGTGTAATGTTTTCTCTAACAGATATTAATAAGTGTAGTGTTTTCCCTAACAGTTATATATTAATAAGTGTAGTGTTTTCTCCAACAGATATTAATAAGTGTAGTGCTTTCTCTAACAGTTAGATATTAATAATTGTTTTGTGTTTTATCTAACAGTTAGATATTAATATGTGTAGTGTTTTCTCTAACAGTTAGATATTAATAAGTGTAGTGTTTTCTGTTACAGATACTAATGGGTGTAGTGTTTTCTCTTTCAGATACTAATAGGTGTAATGTTTTCTCTATGAGATACCATTAGTTGTTGTGTTTTCTCTAACAGTTAGATATAAATAACTGTAGTGTTTTTTTCTAACAGATAAAAATTGGTGTAGTGTTTTTTCTGACAGATAGATATTAATAGGTGTAGTGTTTTCTCTAACTGTTAGATATTAATAAGTGTAGTGTTTTTTCTAACAGTTAAATATTAATAAGTATAGTGTTTTCTCTAACAGATATTAATAAGTGTAGTGTTTTCTCTGACAGTTAGATATTAATAATTGTTGTGTTTTCTCTAACAGTTAGATATTAATAATTGTAGTCTTTTCTCTTACAGTTATTTATAGGTGTAGGGTTTTCTCTAACAGTTAAGTCTTAATAAGTGTAGTGTTTTCTCTAATAGATATTAATAGGTGTAGTGTTTTTTCTAACAGTTAGATATTAATAATTGTAGTGTTTTCTCTAACAGATATTAATTGGTGTCGTGTTTTCTCTAACAGTTAGATATTAATAAGTCTAGTTTTTTCTCTAACAGATACTAATAAGTGTTGTGTTTTCTCTAACAGATATTAATAAGTGCAGTGTTTTCTCTAACACATTTCAAAAGTGTAGTGTTTTTGTAACATTTAGATATTAATAGGTGTAGTGTTTTCTTTAACAGTTAGATATTAATCGGTGTAGTGTTTTCTCTTACAGTTAGATATTAATAAGTGTAGTGTTTTCTCTAAAAGTAAGATATTATTAAGTGTAGTGTTTTCTCTAACAGATATTAATAGGTGTAGTGTTTTTTCTAACAGTTCAATATTAATAAGTGTGGTGTTTTCTCTAACAGATATTAATAGGGGTAGTGTTTTTTCTAACAGTTGGATATTAATAAGTGTAGTGTTTTCTCTAAGAGTTAGATATTAATAAGTGTAGTGTTTTCTGTAACAGATATTAATAACTGTAGTGTTTTCTCTAACAAATATTTATAGGTGTTGTGTTTTCTCTAACAGTTAGATATTAAAAAGTGTAGTGTTTTCTCTGACAGATACCAATAAGTGTAGTTTTTTTTAACATTTAGATATTAATAAGTGCAGTGTTTTCTCTAACAGTTAGATATTAATAAGTGTTGTGTTTTTTCTAACAGTTAAGTATTAATAAGTGTAATGTTTTCTCTAACAGATATTAATAAGTGTAGTGTTTTTTCTAACAGTTATATATTAATAAGTGTAGTGTTTTCTCTAACAGATATTAATTGGTGTCGTGTTTTCTCTAACAGTTAGATATTAATAAGTCTAGTGTTTTCTCTAATAGATAGATATTAATAGGTGTAGTGTTTTCTCTAACAGATACCAATAAGTGTTGTGTTTTCTTTAACAGATATTAATAAGTGCAGTGTTTTCTCTAACAGATATTAATAGGGGTAGTGTTTTTTCTAACAGTTGGATATTAATAAGTGTAGTGTTTTCTCTAAGAGTTAGATATTAATAAGTGTAGTGTTTTCTGTAACAGATATTAATAACTGTAGTGTTTTCTCTAACAAATATTTATAGGTGTAGTGTTTTCTCTAACAGTTAGATATTGAAAAGTGTAGTGTTTTCTCTGACAGATACCAATAAGTGTAGTTTTTTTTAACATTTAGATATTAATAAGTGCAGTGTTTTCTCTAACAGTTAGATATTAATAAGTGTTGTGTTTTTTCTAACAGTTAAGTATTAATAAGTGTAATGTTTTCTCTGACAGATATTAATAAGTGTAGTGTTTTCTCTAACAGTTATATATTAATAAGTGTAGTGTTTTCTCTAACAGATATTAATAAGTGTAGTGCTTTCTCTAACAGTTAGATATTAATAATTGTAGTGTTTTCTCTAAAAGTTAGATATTATTAAGTGTAGTGTTTTCTCTAACAGTTAGATATTAATAAGTGTAGTGTTTTCTCTAAGAGCTAGATATTAATAGGTATAGTGTTTTCTCCAACAGATAGTAATAAGTGTAGTGTTTTCTCTAACAGATATTAATAAGTATAGCGTTTTCTCTAACAGATATTAATAAGTGCAGTGTTTTTCTTACAATTAGATATTAACAAGTGTAGTGTTTTCTCTAACAGTTAAATATTAATAAGTGTAGTGTTTTCTCTTACAGTTAGATATTAATAAGTGTAGTGTTTTCTCTAACAGATATTAATAGGTGTAGTGTTTTCTCTAACAGTTAGATATTAAGAAGTGTATTGTTTTCTTTAACAGTTAGATATTAATAGGTGTAGTGTTTTCTCTAACAGATAATAATAAGTGTTGTGTTTTCTCTAACAGATATTAATAAGTGTAGTGTTTTCTTTAACACATATTAAAAAGTGTAGTGTTTTTGTAACATTTAGATATTCATAAGTGTAGTGTTTTCTCTAACAGATATTAATAGGGGTAGTGTTTTCTTTAACAGTTAGATATTTATAATTGTAGTGTTTTCTCTAACAGTTAGATATTAATAAGTGTAGTGTTTTCTGTAACAGTTAGATATTAATAAGTGTAGTGTTTTCTCTAACAGATAATAATAGGTGTAGTGTTTTCTCTAACAGATAATAATAGGTGTAGGGTATTCTCTATGAGATACTAGTAGTTGTTGTGTTTTCTCTAACATTTAGATATTAATAACTGTAGTGTTTTTTTCTAGCAGATATTAATAGGTGTAGTTTTTTTCTAACAGTTATATATTAATAAGTGTGGTGTTTTTTCTAACCGTTAGATATTAATAGGTGTAGTGTTTTCTTTAACAGTTTGATATTAATAAGTGTAGTGTTTTTTCTAACAGTTGGATATTAATAAGTGTAGTGTTTTCTCTAAGAGTTAGATATTAATAAGTGTAGTGTTTTCTGTAAGAGATATTAATAACTGTAGTGTTTTCTCTAACAAATATTTATAGGTGTAGTGTTTTCTGTAACAGTTAGATATTAAAAAGTGTAGTGTTTTCTCTGACAGATACCAATAAGTGTAGTTTTTTTTAACATTTAGATATTAATAAGTGTGGTGTTTTCTCTAACAGTTAGATATTAATAGGTGTAGTGTTTTCTTTAACAGTTAGATATTAATAAGTGTAGTGTTTTCTCTAACAGTTAGATATTAATAAGTGTAGTGTTTTCTCTGACAGATATTAATAAGTGTAGTGTTTTTTCTAACAGTTAGATATTAATAAGTGTAGTGTTTTCTCTAACAGATATTAATAGTGTAGTGTTTTCTCTTACAGTTAGATATTGATAAGTGTAGTGTTTTCTCTATCAAATATTAATAGGTGTAGAGTTTTTTCTAACAGTTAGATATTAATAAGTGTAGTGTTTTCTCTAACAGTTATATATTAATAAGTGTAGTGTTTTCTCTAACAGATATCAATAGGTGTAGTGTTTTCTCTAACAGTTTGTCATTAATAAGTGTAGTTTTTTCTTTAACAGTTAGATATTAATAGGTGTAGTATTTTCCCTAAAAGTTAGATATTACTAATGTTTAAGAATGCTAAATGTTTCACTATGTGCGTGATTCCAGTGTTTGTGGGTGGCGTTACTGAATGTCTTGTGTTTTACAGTTCTTCTGATTGAGCTTGAAGCCTAGTTCTTTGATGAGATAGAATAGAACAAGCATCAAATCCTGTTTACGTGTCTTGTTTGTTCGTTGGTGGAATAACGCGCATAGCTGCTCGAGGGCTATCTGCGCTTGCGTGTTTTGTTGATCGCTACGTTATTATAAATTTGGTGTTTTGAAAGATATCTTTGTTCGTTGATTTATGAATGAGTACCTTTATCTCATCTCATATGTAGCGTGATTTTAAATCACGACCTATTTCATACCATTGAATCTGTTACGACCTATTTCATACTATTGAATCTATTACGACCTATTTCATACTATTGAATCTACTTTTCTTAATACTTCTGTATCGAAAGAAACTTCTGACGTTTTCTTCAGCTACCCACCTATCTATTTGTCAATTCCTCAGAAATTCTATCCTCATTCATACAGTTTTCCATTCAGAACAGAACCTTATATTAGCTTACCATTTTTGCGCCTGCTCATCAGCTTCTAACTATTGATGCTGGCTGAAGACGCACAGCGCAACGCAGTGCAGTTTACGCACGAGCCGAATCGCTTCAATATCACACCAGCTGCTGAACTAACTAACAAGGGATGAAGAAAGATGAATTATATCATTTATAGTGTCTAGAGAAGTTCCGGGAGATTTGAGGGCGCGGTTAAATTAGCGAACGTTCTGGCTGTGAACATTCACTTGTAGAGAGGTGCCATCAGAAGTGAACCCACCTGAAGAACGTAGATAATGAAGGTTACGATATCTGCTTTAAGACACTGTTCCGTGCGTCTCGAGAAGAGAGCTTCACTGGAAAAACTTCGTTGTTTAATAACGTGTAGGTTGGTAAAGCAACTATTTTGTCTTCCATAACAGATTGGAGAGAATAAAACGTTCTAGCGATCAGCAGCTGTCTTTACGCTTCAGAGTTCAGTGGAAACTCTGATGTGCAAAGTGAGGGGTCCTCTAGAGTTGTTAACTTGGAGCAAGTTTTTGAAAACTAATTCGATTGTCTGTCACGCTAGCTCAGTTCATTTTCCATTGTTTTTGTCTTACGCTACTCTCTGGAAAATATTCACTGTTTCGTTCTTGGAGAGCTTATCTGTGTGTTCCACTCTCTTACTGTTTTCAAGTTAAATTTTTTGAGGAGACTGTTACAGTTTCATCTCTGTCTAATATTTATCTCCTAGCTTTTCTTGTACTTAGCATTATTGTTGTTTACAAACCCCTGAAGACAATCTAATCTGGACTTCACTTGAAGCGGATACTGTTATCTTGCTGTTGTTTAAAAAGCCCTGAAGACGACCTAAGCTGTTTTAGAACTGAGACGAAGTGCTTACGATTTTTTCCAAGATAAAGAACCATGCATCACCAGAGAGCGGTAAGTTTGAATTCTTGTATTGTTGTCAAATTAAAAATTACATACGATATTTTCAATTGTAAAAGGTTTGTCAGTAGTTTCTGTAAAGTACGTAACGACAGGCTTACAAACGCAATATCTTCTACAGTTCACTAGTCTTAACTGTAAAATTAAAAGACACCAAAGTATATAACATTATCTTTCCACATATTTGGTTGTGAATCAGTTAATTGTTTAAACTAAACGGATTCAAACCAGAGGATATTGACAAAGTAAAACCCGTTATTTGCGTGTTAAGTGTTTTAATTCTCTCTCCTTAAGCCTCCCAATGGCATAGCGGTATGTCTGCGGCCTTCTACCACTAGAAACCGAATTTCGATACCCCTTTTGGACAGAGCACAGATAGCCCTCTGTAGAGCTTTGCGTTTAATAACAAACAACAATAACCTGTCTCTCTATATGCTATCGTCGATAAAGACAGAGTATTAGCCAATCACGTCACTTAAGTTCCAGCTTGTTCAAAACTATCAAATGAACAAGTGCTGTGAGTTGCGGATATCACTGTGTAACAAATTTTACTTTTTTCTTGTTCCTGGGCAGAAAATGTTATTTCGCAATTGCCTATGCTTAAAGTAAATGGAAAAGACCTTTTTTTCCTTTCAAATTTTGCTTTTGTGACCTTGGTAATGAAATTTTCAAATTTACCCATTTTCCAGAACATTCCAGGTAGATTTAGTGCTAAGTAGCTGATAGAGAATTTTCTCGATTTTACAAAATTTTTTAGAATGTTGTAGAATTTACGAGAATTTTCAAGAACCTTTTAGAATTTTCTAGAACTTTCCATAGTAATATACATACAGAGGCTCAGCACTCACCACTTCAATTTAGTTTTAGCTGCCTAAGTGAACACATAGACCTATCAGATTTTATCAAAGATTGTATCAAGAAGCTGCAAGCATTCTCCAGACACATTCTGCTATGTATGTGGCCAATTTATCAGGACAAGAGCGAAAATATTATACAAACGTTAGACCTTTTAAAATGTAGATATCTTTCGGTGCACCTCAAAGAGGAATACAACAGACCTTGCTAGAAGTATGATGAGTATGGCTGGGAGGTTATCGGAGACTTCAAAATGGTGGCATTACTGATGGGTTTCCAAGGAGGTTTTACCAAGTTTCACTGTTATCTTTGGCTTTGGGACAACAGGAACACCGCAACGCACTACAACAGGAAGTACTGGCCACAACAGACCGAGTTCTCTGTGGGGAGACACAATGTCAAGTGTGAGCCACTAGTGGACCTCCAGACGGTGTTGTTCCCACCATTGCACATAAAATTGGGTCTTACGAAACAGTTTGTCACAGCTCTTGATAAGGAGTCTGCAGTCTTCAAGTACCTTCGAGACTTCTTCCCTAACCTGTCTGAGCCAAAGGTCAAAGCTGGTGTCTTCGTTGGACCACAAATAAATAAGATCCTGGAGTGCACAGAATTCCCCAAGAAGCTCAGTAGGAAGGGAAAAAAGCTGGGGGCAGCTTTGTTACAGTGGTTTGGGGCTTATTGGTCAATCATAAAGCCGACAATTATGTAAAACTGGTTGAGGTTCTGGTGAAGAACTATGGTAAAATGGACTGCAGAATGTCCCTGAAAGTCCACATCCTTGATGCTCATCTTGATAAATTCGAGGTTAACATGGGAGCATACTCAGAGGAGCAAAGCGAGCACTTCCACCAAGATATACTGGACTTTAAACGCCGCTACCAAGGAGCGTATAACGAAAACATGATGGGAGACTATATTTGGGGGCTGATACATGAAAGTGATTTACATTACAGTCGCAAATTTCGAAAAACTACTCACTTATAAACATTTTTGTATAACTTTAGTATAAATACATGTAAATCTTGATCCATATGTTGTTTTATTGAGACCTTATGTAAGTGGAAATGTGCAGATTTGCCCGTTTTTACATAGAAAATAGGTTAATTTTTAAATTTCATTATCCAAGTCACAAAAGCAAAGTTTGAAGGGAATAATGGCCATTTTCTGTACTTTTACAACATAAGCAATTAAGAAATAACACATACTATCCAAAAACAAAATTTGTGTTACATAGTGTATTCATCTGTTTTCTTACTTGAAGAATCAGTTTGAACCGGTAAAATATTGTAGTTTTGTAATTGTAAGAACTGTAAGAGCACATGTCTAGACTGCTTGCAATTCATATATTAAGTCATGTAATTTCTATCAAAATTTATCTTTGGAAACACTGAAAATTCATGTATAATTTCGTACGGATAAATTTTATAATACACTGGTCTTATAGTAATTACTATGGTGGATAAAGTTTTCCAATGGACTGGTCTTACAATACTTAGAGATTTCGAAAAAAATTCTCTGAAGGATTGGTCTACTGCTTTTGTAGAAATTACTGTGGTAGATGAAGTTTTCTAACGGACTGGTCTTGTAGTAGTTACTGTAGTGGATAAAGTTTTATAACGGACTGGTATTGTAGTAGTTACTGTAGTGGATAAAGTTTTATAACGGACTGGTATTGTAGTAGTTACTGTAGTGGATAAAGTTTTTTAACGGACTGGTATTGCAGTAGTTACTATGGTGGATAAAGTTTTATAACGGACTGGTCTTGCAGTAGTTACTGTAGTGGATAAAGTTTTCTAACGGACTGGTCTTGTAGTAGTTACAATGGTGGATAAAGTTTTATAACGGACTGGTCTTGTAATAGTTACTATCGTGGATAAAGTTTCATAACGGACTGGTCTTGCAGTAGTTACTGTAGTGGATAAAGTTTTATAACGGACTGGTCTTGCAGTAGTTACTGTAGTGGATAAAGTTTTATAACGGACTGGTCTTGTAGTAGTTACTGTGGTGGATAAAGTTTTATAACGGACTGGTCTTGTAATAGTTACTATCGTGGATAAAGTTTTATAATGTGCTGTCTTGCAGTAGTCACTACAGTGGATAAAGTTTTATAACGGATTGGTCTTGTAATAGTTACTGTTGTGGATAAAGTTTTTTAACGGACTGGTATTGCAGTAGTTACTATCGTGGATAAAGTTTTATAACGGACTGGTCTTGCAATAGTTACTGTTGTGGATAAAGTTTTTTAACGGACTGGTATTGCAGTAGTTACTATGGCGAATAAAGTTTTAAAACGGACTGGTCTTTCAATAGTTACTGTTGTGGATAAAGTTTTCTAACGGACTGGTCTTGCAGTAGTTACTATGGTGGATAAAGTTTTATAACGGACTGGTCTTGCAGTAGTTACTGTAATGGATAAAGTTTTCTAACGGACTGGTCTTGCAATAGTTACTGTTGTGGATGAAGTTTTATAACGGACTGGTGTTGCAGTAGTTACTGTAGTGGATAAAGTTTTCTAACGGACTGGTCTTGTAGTAGTTACTGTGGTGGATAAAGTTTTATAATGTGCTGTCTTGCAGTAGTCACTACAGTGGATAAAGTTTTATAACAGATTGGTCTTGTAATAGTTACTGTTATGGATAAAGTTTTTTAACGGACTGGTATTGCAGTAGTTACTATCGTAGATAAAGTTTTATAACGGACTGGTCTTGCAATAGTTACTGTTGTGGATAAAGTTTTTTAACGGACTGGTATTGCAGTAGTTACTATGGTGGATAAAGTTTTATAATGTGCTGTCTTGCAGTAGTCACTACAGTGGATAAAGTGTTATAACGGATTGGTCTTGTAATAGTTATTGTTGTGGATAAAGTTTTTTAACGGACTGGTATTGCAGTAGTTACTATGGTGGATAAAGTTTTATAACGGACTGGTCTTGCAGTAGTTACTGTAGTGGATAAAGTTTTCTAACGGACTGGTATTGCAGTAGTTACTATGGCGAATAAAGTTTTAAAACGGACTGGTCTTGTAGTAGTTACTGTGGTGGATAAAGTTTTATAATGTGCTGTCTTGCAGTAGTCACTACAGTGGATAAAGTTTTATAACGGATTGGTCTTGTAATAGTTATTGTTGTGGATAAAGTTTTTTAACGGACTGGTATTGCAGTAGTTACTATGGTGGATAAAGTTTTATAACGGACTGGTCTTTCAATAGTTACTGTAGTGGATAAAGTTTTTTAACGGACTGGTATTGCAGTAGTTACTATGGTGGATAAAGTTTTATAACGGACTGGTCTTTCAATAGTTACTGTTGTGGATAAAGTTTTTTAACGGACTGGTCTTTCAATAGTTACTGTTGTGGATAAAGTTTTTTAACGGACTGGTCTTTCAATAGTTACTGTTGTGGATAAAGTTTTATAATGGTCATCTTTCAAGACATTTTTGTGCAGAGAAATCCACCTTATTGTTGGTCGTCTTTCAAGACACTTTTTGCACAGAAAAAACCCGTTTTATTTTTGGTCGTCTTTCAAGACACTTGTTGTACAGAGAAAACCCATTTTATTATTGGTCGTCTTTCGAAACACTCTTTGTACAGAGAGAACCCATCTTATTTTTGGTCATCTTTGGAAACATTCTTTGTACAGAGAGAACCCATCTTATTGTTGGTCATCTTTGGAAACATTCTTTGTATAGAGGAAACCCATTTTATTGTTTGTCGTCTTTGAAGACACGTTTTGCACAGAGAAAACCCATTTTATTTTTTGTCGTCTTTCAAGACACTTGTTCAGTGTTCTCCTCTTCTCATCAGTGATACGCTATTTAAACTTAAAATCCACCACGGTTTTTATTAACCACACATTTGTTTATTTTTAAATTGTGCAAGTTGCTATACGTTGTGCTGGGTTATATCTACTTACTGTCCAAAACATCTATGTTTGTTTCGTAACCTTTACTTGCATGACCATCCATAAATTTGATTCGGTGCATTAATGAGAAGGCAGCTAGTTAATAGAATCCACAACCAATTCTTACAATATTCTTGTCCGAGCAATCCAAGAGCCTTGCGTGTTATCTTTATAGTGTAATAACGCCTACAAAGTGCAGAGGGTATTTTTGTGGAAGCAGGCAGTAGACTATAAATTCTTTCGTTCACGGTCGGGATTCGCAAATGATGGCCACTCCAGGTCAATCTATCGAACTAAAACTCTAATGTAGTGTGGTTTTTGTTAGTGCATATCGACCTAGTATAAAAGTCTACTCTGAGAAACTAAAGTGACGTGCAAGTAACGAGACAGCAGTAACATTTCTTTTTTTAATAACGTCCAATTATCCAAGAAAATAACAAGAGCTATTATAAATGAAGGAAAAGTACAAACACTTGGTGTAAATAAACAACCTGTCAAAATCACATGTTCTATATTTTTTAATGGGCCAGCCCATAAACCGTGAATTGTGTATAGTATTACAGCCCCTTTATGAAGGAAAGTCAATAAAACTGCCAGGACTTCTGATTATAAACCTACACGTTTGGAATATTCACTCACTATGTCAGCTAATGTAACAGCTTCAAGATATTGTGTCGGTTATCGATGTTTGAATAGATTTAGTTTTCTACAACGTGTCTCTCCGTTTGTTGAAATTAGTGTTTTGGAATTGTGCCACATCATTCTTTTGGACTCTCTCTCTATTACACATATATTAAAAAAATTAAATTGGCGTGTCTGTTTCAGACAGAAAAATTACAAGTTCGAGTGTTTATCGCGATCTAATATGTCCTGTTCTTCGAGTCGTGATTACTAATAATTGAAAGTTATTTACATTCATTTACAAATAATTTTAAGGTATACGTTTTTAACTGTTTAATGGACAGAATACAAAACATATCTTAAGACAACACAATCACACACGTCCCTCTCTATATATGTGGTGGTCCTTGGGTATGGACAACACAATCACACGCGTCCCTCTCTATATATGTGGTGGTTCTTGGGTATGGACAACACAATCACACACGTCCCTCTCTATATATGTGGTGGTCCTTGGGTATGGTTTCATGTTATCGATTTTGTATTACTTTGAAGAGTTATTATATTTCTATACCTTGCTCCGCAGGACTTAAAAACAATCTGGGAACTTTGATAATAATATAAAAAACTGAAAAAGTACATTAAAGAATTTCCTTTAATTTAAATATTCATTATGCAAATGAGCTTCCAAGATGCAAAGCGGAAACTAAGATAATAAAAACATACATATTACTGAAGTCACATGACGGTTAGAAACATGTCAGGCCTGATATATCTCAGAACTTGTTAATACATCGTTGTTCGAGTAGAAATAATATCCATTAATTGGTGCACTTTTAAGAACCATTAAATAAATAAATAATAAAAAAAAACATTCGTGAAAATGCCTATTGATGACTGTAATCTAACCATTACTTATTACCAAACTGTCATCTATCCATTACTTATTACCAAGTTGTTATCTATCCATTACTTATTACCAAACTGTGATCTATCCATTAATTATTACCAAACTGTGATCTATCCATTACTTATTACCAAACTGTCATCTATTCATTACTTATTACCAAACTGTCATCTATTCATTACTTATTGCCAAGTTGTTATCTATTCATTACTTATTGCCAAACTGTCATCTATCCATTACTTATTACCAAACTGTCATCTATCCATTACTTATTACCAAGTTGTTATCTATCCATTACTTATTACCAAACTGTGATCTATCCATTAATTATTACCAAACTGTGATCTATCCATTACTTATTACCAAACTGTGATCTATCCATTACTTATTACCAAACTGTCATCTATTCATTACTTATTGCCAAGTTGTTATCTATTCATTACTTATTGCCAAACTGTCATCTATCCATTACTTATTACCAAACTGTCATCTATCCATTACTTATTACCAAACTGTGATCTATCCATTACTTATTACCAAACTGTCATCTATTCATTACTTATTGCCAAGTTGTTATCTATCCATTACTTATTACCAGGCTGTCATCTATCCATTGCTTATTACCAGGCTGTCATCTATTCATTACTTGTTGCCAGGTTGTTATCTATCCATTACTTATTACCAAACTGTCATCTATCCATTGCTTATTACCAAACTGTCATCTATCCATTGCTTGTTACCAGGCTGTCATCTATCCATTACTTATTACCAAACTGTGATCTATCCATCACTTATTACCAGGTTGTTATCTATCCATTACTTGTTACCAAACTGTAATCTATCCATTACTTGTTACCAGGCTGTAATCTATCCATCACTTATTACCAGGTTGTTATCTATCCATTGCTTATTCCACCACTGTCGTCTATCCATTGCTTGTTGCAAACTGTGATCTATCCATCACTTATTACCAAACTGTGATCTATCCATTACTTATTGCTAAGTTGTTATCTATCCATTACTTATTACCAAACTGTCATCTATCCATTACTTATTACCAAACTGTCATCTATCCATTACTTATTACCAAACTGTCATCTATCCATTACTTATTACCAAACTGTGATCTATCCATCACTTATTACCAAGTTGTTATCTATCCATTACTTATTATTAAACTGTAATCTATCCATTACTTATTACCAAACTGTAATCTATCCATCACTTATTACCAAGTTGTTATCTATCCATTACTTATTACCAAACTGTCATCTATCCATTACTTATTACCAAACTGTCATGTATTCATTACTTATTACCAAACTGTGATCTATCCATTACTTCTTACAAAACTGTGATCTATCCATCCATTACTTATTACCATTGTATCATCTATCCATTTCTTATTATTATCTATCCGTTTCTTATTCTCTCCCATTATCCATTGCAAGCTATCATCTATTGTGAATATTTAGTATCGATGGGATTGTTTGTCTGGCGCAAAGCCACATTAGCGTATCTGTTTTGTACAACACGGAGAATCGAACCATAGATTTTAGCGTTATAAATCAGTAAAGTTACCTGTGACCCCCGTGGAGTAGAGGAAACTATTCGGTGGAATAGTGTTTAACTCTCTATAAATATGACAGAAACACAAATATTTCATAATATTCGTTAAACAGTTTGTTATCTTTAATAATGAGAACCAGGAGAACTTGTATTTTTGTTCAGAACATTATTCGTAGGTTTCATAATACAGCCTTGATCTCCTCCCACGTAATTATTTGTTTAACTAGCAATAATAACTAGTTTTAAGAGAAAACTACCCACATATGTGTTTTCAATAGGCTACAGATAATGGTGGTAGTTCATACGATCAATAAATAGAAGAATATTTCGTCAAATGTTAAAGTAATTAGGCTTAGATGTAAATATCACAAGTAACAAAACGTATGAGTAACTCGGAGACTTTCATATAAATTTTAATTATTTATTGAAAATTTTAGCGAAAAGCTAGACGAGAACTGTCTGCGAATAATCATCCCTAAGTTTAAAAGGGCAGACAGCACGCACAACTATGCCATATATTACTCTTGGCTGACCGAATAGTGTAGTTCTACTGTCACTCTTATTACTTTCTCAAAATAAGAAACATTTGCAGCATCGGGACGCAAGTCGAGAATCCTAGCGCTTACAGTCCGGCCACATTAATCGTTAGAGCATACCCACGTTACTTATAAAGTAGATCGTTAGATCACACCCACGTTACTTATAAAATAGATCGTTAGATCACACCCACGTTACTTATAAAGTAGATCGTTAGATCACACCCACGTTACCTATAAAATAGATCGTTAGACCTCACCCACGTTACGTATAACGCCGATTGTTCGATCACACCCACGTTACGTATAAAGTAGATCGTTAGATCACACCCACGTTACTTATAAAGTAGATCGTTAGACTTTACCCATGTTACTTATAAAGTAGATCGTTAGATCACACCAACGTTACTTATAAAGTAGATCGTTAGATCACACCCACGTTACTTATAAAGTAGATCGTTAGATCACACCCACGTTACTTATAAAGTAGATCGTTAGATCACACCCACTTTACGTATAAAGTAGATCGTTAGATCACACCCACGTTACTTATAAAGTAGATCGTTAGATCACACCCACGTTACTTATAAAGTAGATCGTTAGATCACACCCACGTTACATATAAAGTAGATCGTTAGATCACACCAACGTTACTTATAAAGTAGATCGTTAGATCACACCCACGTTACTTATAAAGTAGATCGTTAGATCACACCCACGTTACTTATAAAGTAGATCGTTAGATCACACCCACGTTACTTATAAAGTAGATCGTTAGATCACACCAATGTTACTTATAAAGTAGATCGTTAGATCACACCCACGTTACTTATAAAGTAGATCGTTAGATCACACCCACGTTACATATAAAGTAGATCGTTAGATCACACCAACGTTACTTATAAAGTAGATCGTTAGATCACACCCACGTTACTTATAAAGTAGATCGTTAGATCACACCCACGTTACTTATAAAGTAGATCGTTAGATCACACCCACGTTACTTATAAAGTAGATCGTTAGATCACACCCACTTTACGTATAAAGTAGATCGTTAGATCACACCCACGTTACTTATAAAGTAGATCGTTAGATCACACCCACGTTACTTATAAAGTAGATCGTTAGATCACACCCACGTTACATATAAAGTAGATCGTTAGATCACACCAACGTTACTTATAAAGTAGATCGTTAGATCACACCCACGTTACTTATAAAGTAGATCGTTAGATCACACCCACGTTACTTATAAAGTAGATCGTTAGATCACACCCACGTTACTTATAAAGTAGATCGTTAGATCACACCAATGTTACTTATAAAGTAGATCGTTAGATCACACCCACGTTACTTATAAAGTAGATCGTTAGATCACACCCACGTTACATATAAAGTAGATCGTTAGATCACACCAACGTTACTTATAAAGTAGATCGTTAGATCACACCCACGTTACTTATAAAGTAGATCGTTAGATCACACCCACGTTACTTATAAAGTAGATCGTTAGATCACACCCACGTTACTTATAAAGTAGATCGTTAGATCACACCCACGTTACTTATAAAGTAGATCGTTAGATCACACCCACGTTACTTATAAAGTAGATCGTTAGATCACACCCACGTTACTTATAAAGTAGATCGTTAGATCACACCCACGTTACTTATAAAGTAGATCGTTAGATCACACCCACGTTACTTATAAAGTAGATCGTTAGATCACACCAATGTTACTTATAAAGTAAATCGTTAGATCACACCCACGTTACTTATAAAGTAGATCGTTAGATCACACCCACGTTACTTATGGAAGAACAGCTTTTGAGAAGTACATGTAACTAGACATGTTAGTTTAACAGATATTTTCGTTTCATCTCTCAGTAAGTTTAACTTTAACTTTCATTGATAAGAAGTAGTTCTGAAGACAGATACTGCACTGTCAGTGAGTGTTGTCGGAAAGACAGGCATTCAGAGGACACGTTACTGTCTTCGTAATCCAAGGAAATATTTTGTTTCAGAAAAGTCCACATTGGACTAGTTAATCTATCCACTACAGGTAATCGTACTCCCATACTAGTGTTTTAAGTCCATAAACATACCATCGGAAAATAGACTGAACACATATTTTATCTTATGTATTCACTAGTATATATATTATTATATATAGTGTATATATTATTTTAAAACACCACTAAGGTGTAAGCTGTTATAAACCTCCACAATGGACTAAGTTATTTCAAACCTCCACAATGGACCAAGTTATTTCAGACTTCCAATACGTTCTAATGGTTGGAATGTATTTATTTTTAATTCCACAACAAAAGAGGTGCGCTCTAGTTTCCGTTTAGTTCTTGTTTAGGTAAGAGAAGACTCCTATTTGTAATCCAACAGCTGTGTGGAGCAACACAAACATGCTCTCAATATGACATGGTTATCTTCTTGGCAGGTCAACAAGAGGTTATGAAAAGTGTAACTTTGTTATAGTTAACCACAAAGCTACTCACTGGGCGATCTGTGCTCTGTTCATTACGAGTGTTTTACTCGTTTTACAGTGTTGTAAGTCCATGGACTACTGGGAGGGGACTTCAAAATATAGGATTAATAACATAAAATATATCTGTGAGAACTAAAATCCTTCAGTAAAAACAAATAAAATATTGCCGATATGAAATAGAGGCGCTTCCTCTTGCCTACTGGAAAATAGTCTACGATCTTGGTTTGGACGCTCTGTACATAAAGTAAACAAATCTTATTTTCATATTTTTGAAAATCATGTCTGTGAACTAGAGAACAATGTTGAAACTGGCCGCTGGTGGTAGCTTATAACACTCAAAGTCTGGTGACAGATGTCACTAGCGGGTAAGTGAGTAGTCATTTCTAACACACTTTCTCAGTCATACGAGTCCTAGGGGACACATGTTTGGTACCTTACAGTCAGTTCTTTACTGTCTATTTTTTGTGTTTTAGAAAACAGTGACTTGGCTACAGGCTTCAAATGAATCGTATTGGAAATGTGAATGAACGACTCTTTAGCAATAATAAAAAATTGTAGTTTGCAGCGTCGTGAAAGGAAAGCTAAAATAACAATGAGGTTTCGAAACAAGAATTATTGAGCTGTGATAAGAATGTTAAACACAAAGTAGGGCGATCACATGGCCTTGTCAGCATTAACTCTGTTTAGAAACATCATTTGGAAAGAACACAAACAATACAGTAAAAATATTTCATTGTAGCATTAATTTTTAGAGCACATTCTTTGTGCTAATGTGTTAATGATTTTAAGAATCACGATGCTCTTACAAACTAATGTGAGTTTCAACCCTGGGTACAGTACGTAGTTTTATTTCAGTAAAGGCTGTTTAAGTAACATATATATCTTTTTAAGTTTTTACCAACTGTTTGATAGTCATGCCATTTATAAGTTTGCACCTCAGTTACACTCTGATGGACACCAACCGTTCAAATTACAACCCATATCACGGACGTGAATGTTGAAGTTACATCCCATATCAGGGGCTTAATCACAACCTCATTCAGTACATTATTTTATGTTATGTGAAAAATTCTATAAAAAAATTCTTGTGTCCATTTACCCTTTGACTCAAGGGTCATACAAGCACCAGCTAACAGTGTCTTCCGTTTTTCTCCACCTTAAGCTATTCAGACAGGCTGTGACAATGAAAGTAATAGCGATATTCACTGCTTGCACTTGTTCCTACTTAGTTTGGTGTGTATCCTTTAATGTTAGGTGACAGTACATATTTGTACCATGAATTGATGGGTGTTTAATCGTCAAAAGGTTCGTCTCCTCCTCTAATGTGTAAGTATCACAATGAACAAAAGGCTCGTTTAATTAGGAGACAAGTGTCACAAGTTCTCTGACAGGTCTGTTGCCCACTGCACCACAGATGTATGCAGTCAACAGTTTCACTCTGACTGGTCTGTTGCCCACTGCACCACAGATGTATGCAGTCAACAGTTTCACTCTGACTGGTCTGTTGCCCACTGCACCACAGATGTATGCAGCCAACAGTTTCACTCTGACTGGTCTGTTGCCCACTGCACCACAGATGTATGCAGTCAACAGTTTCACTCTGACAGGTCTGTTGCCCACTGCACCACAGATGTATGCAGTCAACAGTTTTACTCTGACTGGTCTGTTGCCCACTGCACCACAGATGTATGCAGTCAACAATTTTACTCTGACAGGTCTGTTGCCCACTGTACCACAGATGTATGCAGTCAACAATTTTACTCTGACAGGTCTGTTGCCCACTGCACCACAGATGTATGCAGTCAACAATTTTACTCTGACAGGTCTGTTACCCACTGCACCACAGATGTATGCAGTCAACAATTTTACTCTGACAGGTCTGTTGCCCACTGCACCACAGATGTATGCAGTCAACAGTTTCACTCTGACTGGTCTGTTGCCCACTGCACCACAGATGTATGCAGTCAACAATTTTACTCTGACAGGTCTGTTGCCCACTGCACCACAGATGTATGCAGTCAACAATTTTACTCTGACAGGTCTGTTGCCCACTGCACCACAGATGTATGCAGTCAACAGTTTTACTCTGACACAACATCAGATTCTAGCGTGTCAGTTGGATGAGGAAGAAAGGTTGACATCAACATGTTTTAATGTTTAATATATCTTCTACTGCGTTTCAACACCACCCAGCAGATAAACCTATCGATGGTACCGTTTCAGAGACAGTGAGGGAGAAATAATTCGTAGACGTGGTTAATTAATTTGTATCTAAAAATGTTCATTAATATTATATAAGATAAAATTATTACCAGAAAATATAGCTTAAAGTTTGTTTGTTTGTTTTGGACTTTCGCACAAAGCTACTCGAGGGCTATCTGTGCTAGCCGTCCCTAATTTAGCAGTGTAAGACTAGAGGGAAGGCAGCTAGTTATCACCACCCACCGCCAACTCTTGGGCTACTCTTTTACCAACGAATAGTGGGATTGACTGTCACATTATAACGCCCCCACGGCTGAAAGGGCGAGCATGTTTGGCGCGACCGGGATGCGAACCCGCGACCCTCAGATTACGAGTTGCACGCCTTAACACGCTTGGGCATGCCCATAGCTTAAAGTAAAATAATAAAACTAGATAGGGTAATATGAAGTCTAATCAATCATTAGTCACTGAGAGAGACCAGCTTGAAATTACAGTTCTCGTCAGTAATTCGTGTAGATTGGCAAAATGAGAAACGAAGTTTTTATAGTCTTACAGCGGTAAAAATACACACTATGTTTGGCGTTTTGAACTGTTTCTTCCCACAGTGACCTTATATTAACATTAATTTATTTATGAAATTATTTGACACTGAAGATGAAATATAGGTTCACATTGGCGAGTAAAAGACACCAAAAAAGTGTAGACGTACAAGAAGCTTAATAGATACAATGTCTGTAATGTTTTTCTCTGTGTTTTTTATCATCTTGTCAGAGATCTCAAGCCTGTAATTGTTACTGTCTCTAATCTCAGTGATTAGTTAACCGTGATTGTCAGTAACTTCCAGTAATCTTAACTATGACTATCACAGCTTAACTGTTTGTTTTGTTGTTGGTGTGACTCGAGGAACGAAAAATCAGGCTTAGTTTCAGTTATAAACTCTGAATCTTATCACGTTTCTTTCGTTTGTTAGTGCTTTTAGAGGCGCATTAGGCCTGATTTTTAGTTTCAGTTTTGTTTTTCCAATTCATAGCATAGTTATTTTGTTTTTCCTGTTACTCGAGGTACGCAAAGCTTGGTTTTAGTTTCAGTTTACTTCCAATTGTAGTTGTTTTGAAAAATATTCCTTGTATTGTTTTCAGTTATATCTTCAATGTTTGACTTTAAATACTACTAGAGGGCGCGTGACGATAAGATGAAGTTGTTAGCGTAGGCCTAGAATATCTGGAATGTTCTGTCTAGGTGACGTCATAAAAAGCTAATAACTTACACAAATATCTAGAAATGAAACATTAAATATAAATTCACAACCAGAATGTAGATTTTCATTTGGTAGAGTGCCAATCATTTAATAAATAATTTAGTTTTGTTCAAATCTTTGGACCAGTATTAGATATTGTATGTATTTAATTACTTAATATATTAGTCGTGAAATTGTACAATTAAATTTGTTTTGTATGCGCGAGACGGCTGGTATGGGCATTAGAACTTTAATTAAAACAAAGTATAGAACACAAGTACGAACTTCTTAGATTATCTTCAGGTTAACAAAGAAAGTTCGTTTTTTGTGCTAGTCATAGGACAATTAGCTAGCTATTTCCGTTTGAACTCCATTTGTGAACTTAAGCCTACAAGTCGCAATAGTGTAAAAAGAAAGTTTAGAAACATTAAGGAAAAAAAACTGAATAATTTGTTATAATTAAGTGAATTGGATTTCCAATTATTTCCACCAAATAATTTCAAACAACCTACCCAACGATAGAACAACGTCACAACAATATATATATACATACTTCTTACACTAGTTTTCGGTTTCATTTTCTTTTCTTTAAAATCAAAGGACACTACAAAAAATTATCGTTCATTTAATATTTTTGAAACAAACGTGTGTATCAGATTTCGTGACCACGATCTAAACGTAGTGCAACGTGAAGTTTCCTTGATGTTTCAATAATGGAAAACTTTATGTCTGTGATGATTGACAATTAATTAGCTTTAGTTTTGCCAGGATCTATCACGTTACAATGTCATAATATTCTAATCATACTTTTATAACCAGCTTATATTAAACAAGAAATACGTAATTAATACGGTTTCAGTGTTTTTAGACACGAGATTTCCAAGTTTCTCTTGAATGCGAAGTTTCATCGTGTTGACGTCTGTACGTTTGTGTGAGAGTAATTCATTCTTTAAACTGAAAAATCCTTTGGTGAACTTAGTTATGGCTCACCCCGTACTTTGGTGAACTTAGTTATGGCTCACCTCATACTTCGGTAAACTTAGTTATGGCTCACCCCGTACTTCGGTAAACTTAATTATGGCTCACCCCGTACTTTGGTAAACTTAGTTATGGCTCACCCCGTACTTTGGTAAACATAGTTATGACTCACCCGTATCTCGGTAAACTTAGTTATGACTCACCTCATACTTCGGTAAACTTAGTTATGACTCACCCGTATTTCGGTAAACTTAATTATGGCTAACCTCGTACTTAAGGAGACCAACAAAAACGTTTTTTTTCCATAACAGATATAATACAACTGAATACAAAATTCGGCAGCATTTTTAAAGAAAACTAGCTAAGCTAATAGATAGATAGAACAATGGATCGATAAATAAATCGATTAAACGATGGATGAATGAATTAATAGATATACGGATAAATAAGTTGATAGTTGAATAGAAAGATAAAAAAGATGGCTAGACGAAGAGATAAGTTAAAAGATATGTAATAGATAGATAGAAAGGTGGGAGGATAAAGAGAAAAAGAAAGATAAATGTGTAGTTGGATTAATAGATAGGTGCGTAGTTAGAAGGATAGATAAATGTTTAGGAAAAACTCATTCTAACTTTTCACGAGGTTTTATATCATAGATTTTGTCTTTACTAAAGTAGCTAAAACATAAACCAGGTAATAATAAATTAAAAGTGTAATCTTCCATGAATTACGATACCTCTACGATGACCAGAGAAAGCACCTATCGTATAGTTTGTGATGTTCTAAAAGTTCATATTTACCGAAGCCAGACATAAAATGTGTTTTCGATGGCTCGCTAATAACAGTAGTTAGGCTTAGTAAAGCACTAGCCTACGCATGTTTTAAACAGTACGTTTTAAATACAATTTTATATCTAAATAAATATTTCCAAGAGTAAATCTGTAACGTAATCTGAGACCGAAATAACTACGAATTAATGACAAGGAACGAATTAAAGCAATACGGTTTTATTTATATTCTATAAGTATAGTGTTATAGAATGAATTTTTCTCAGATTTAAAACGACAATGAAAACTAGGAACATCATAGTTTTGGATCCGTGTTATTAAGACCAGTAATATTAAAATATTGATGTCATCTTCACGAAGTATTTTAATCTATACGGCTTGTTCTGTTTATGCGCAAAGCTACAGAATGATATATCTGTATATTATCTGTCACGAGTGATTGGGCCCTGGATGTAACATAACGAATTACAACGCCAAAATCCGGAAGTTAATTCCCCCTGGTGGACAGAGAACAGAAAGTAAATCATGTCGTTTTATTCTAAAGAATAAACATACATAACTTGTCTTCTTTATGAAATTAAAAACTGTCTATTTTGACGTCTATAGACAACCAAACCTCTTAAAGATTTCTAAACTTTTAATATAAGATGGAGAAATATTTTATAGTATTTATAGGTAAATTTATTTTTAGATTTGTGTTTTCAGTGATAATTCAGAATTCATTATTTTTCCTTATGATAATTTATATATTTTTTTTACATAAAGTTTAATGTGCAAGTTAAAACGCGTACAGCGCCCCCTCATATATTTCCAAAATTATGAAGTTTGTTATTAGTCATAATCGAAGCGTTAACAACATCTCAGTTAAGGAACAGAGGTGGTTTTATTCGTTTGTAACCTTTCATTTAGGAAACTGAGTTTAGATATCTGTTTAATTAAGCAGCAAATAAATGATTTGTTTGGTTTAAAACACACTATTAGTAGAAATTTATCAAAGTTTATCTTTATTTTCAGTTTTTGATCTGATAAAACAGGCTATGTTTTACAAGTCTTATCTCTTCTCTGTCGGGCCCGGCATGGCCGGGTGGTTAATGCGCTCGACTCGTGATGTAATCTCAGGTTCACGGGTTCAAATTTCCCGTCACACCAAACATGCTTGCCCTTTCAGACGTGGGGGCATTATAATGTTTCAGTTAATTCCACTCTTCATTGGTAAAAGAGTAGTCCAAGAATTGACGGTCGGTGGTGATGACTAGCTGCCTTCCTTCATTCTTACGCTTCTAAATTAGGGACGGTTAGCGCAGATAGCCTTGGTGTAGCTTTTCGCGAAATTCAAAACAATCAAACAATCAAACTTCATTTTATTTTGTATTAGTTTAAACTGTTTGATGAATTGAACATTTTAATAAATTCCAGAGATGTGCCCGTTACACCAAACATGCTCGCCCTTTCAGCCATGGGGGCGTTATAATGTGACAGTCAATCCCACTATTTGTTGGTAAAAGAGTAGCCCAAGAGTTGGCGGTGGGTGGTGATGACTAGCTGCCTTCCCTCTAGTCTTACACTACTAAATTAGGGACGGCTAGCACAGATAGCCCTCGAGTAGCTTTGTGCGAAATTCCAAAAAACAAACAAACTCTCCTCTGTAATTGAATCTCTGTTTGTTTTATATTTCGATGTACAACCATCAACGTTTTGGTTACTCAATTATATCAATATTTAACATATCTTTAAAATCACCAGTAAACACGAACATCCTTACATCTTACATCTCCTAACTATCTAAAGTCAATTATAATAATTTTTATTTAACTACAGTAGAGTAGTAGAAACTTCATGTAATTATTCGAGACTTCACAACCAGCAAGCCTTCTTACGCTGTATTGTTAGTTTTTTATTAGAAAAATTCAAATGTTCTTATTTTTGTTATCTGAACATGCTTTGGAGCCAACAAACACTTTATATACTTGTTTATTATCAGAACAAACTTCACAACTATCAAACCCACACGTTTTCTATCTGTTTTATTAAAACAAAATAAAATAAGTTATTTTACTGAACTAGCTAAAAGAAACGACCTCTTCTGCACCAGAACACACGTGTTAGAGCTTTGTTTTTACTGAAATGTTACCTAAACTTAGAGAACATTCCACTGAGCTGTTTTAGTTGAAACGGTTTCTTTTCGAGGAAGTCTTTAATTCGTATATTAGCAAAGTTCGTTGTTCGTCTGAGATACACGTAGATGTTGTTGTTGTTGTATTCAACATTCGCTATCACTGGACGATAACAGAGGCATTACTTTAGTTTTCCGCTTTCATCATAACTGTAGTTATTTTACAGACGAAGAAAACAGTATTTCTAGTGTTCATAACATTTAACAGAAGTAAAAGTAATGTGTTTAATATATTATTGTGTGATAAATTATAATGTTTAGGAACATGTTTATTTTTCTTAAAAACAGTAAAATCAAAGTAATTTTTGTTCGGCGTTTCAAAACTATTTCTTTTCACTAAACGAATTTTTAACAATGTATGGCAAGAGATTCTGTGCATGTTTGAAAAACTAAACTAACACTAGCATTGTGCTTTATTAACTAAACTAACACTAGCATTGTGCTTTATTAACTAAACTAACACTAGCATTGTGCTTTATTAACTAAACTAACACTAATATCGTGTTCAAATAAATAAACTAACACTAGTATTGTGTTTAAGTAATTAAACTAACACTAATATCGTGTTCAAATAAATAAACTAACACTAGTATTGTGTTTAAGTAATTAAACTAACACTAGTATTGTGTTTAAGTAATTAAACCAACACTAATATCGTGTTCAAATAATTAAACTAACACTAGTATTGTGTTTAAGTAATTAAACCAACACTAATATCGTGTTCAAATAATTAAACTAACACTAGTATTGTGTTTAAGTAATTAAACCAACACTAATATCGTGTTTAGATAATTAAACTAACACTAGTATCGTATTTAAGTAATGAATTTATTAAAATATGTCCAATATATTCATGACGGAGCTTGCTCGTGGAAAAACAGAGTTTGATTGACAGTTTACTGGATGAAATTTGTCACATAATAGCTACCGTAATACATTTCATTTGTCTCAAGGTACGAAAATTCAGTTTGCAGTCTGCAGAATGTGGCACGTGAACATATATCGGGTTATCCTTTTTTATTTTATTTTAGGTTTCAATAGAAAAGATATATCTTTGAGGTAATTTTCCAGCCATACCTGTATGAGGGGCATACTTACCGGTGTTCTAGTGTTATCATCTATTGTCACGAATATTCAACAATACCTGTATGAGGGGCATACTTACCGGTGTTCTAGTGTTATCATCTATTGTCACGAATATTCAACAATACCTGTATGAGGGGCATACTTACCGGTGTTCTAGTGTTATCATCTATTGTCACGAATATTCAACAATACCTGTATGAGGGGCATACTTACCGGTGTTCTAGTGTTATCATCTATTGTCACGAATATTCAACAATACCTGTATGAGGGGCATACTTACCGGTGTTCTAGTGTTATCATCTATTGTCACGAATATTCAACAATACCTGTATGAGGGCATACTTACCGGTGTTCTAGTGTTATCATCTATTGTCACGAATATTCAACAATACCTGTATGAGGGGCATACTTACCGGTGTTCTAGTGTTATCATCTATTGTCACGAATATTCAACAATACCTGTATGAGGGGCATACTTACCGGTGTTCTAGTGTTATCATCTATTGTCACGAATATTCAACAATACCTGTATGAGGGGCATACTTACCGGTGTTCTAGTGTTATCATCTATTGTCACGAATATTCAACAATACCTGTATGAGGGGCATACTTACCGGTGTTCTAGTGTTATCATCTATTGTCACGAATATTCAACAATACCTGTATGAGGGGCATACTTACCGGTGTTCTAGTGTTATCATCTATTGTCACGAATATTCAACAATACCTGTATGAGGGGCATACTTACCGGTGTTCTAGTGTTATCATCTATTGTCACGAATATTCAACAATACCTGTATGAGGGGCATACTTACCGGTGTTCTAGTGTTATCATCTATTGTCACGAATATTCAACAATACCTGTATGAGGGGCATACTTACCGGTGTTCTAGTGTTATCATCTATTGTCACGAATATTCAACAATACCTGTATGAGGGGCATACTTACCGGTGTTCTAGTGTTATCATCTATTGTCACGAATATTCAACAATACCTGTATGAGGGGCATACTTACCGGTGTTCTAGTGTTATCATACTTACCGGTGTTCTAGTGTTATCATACTTACCGGTGTTCTAGTGTTATCATACTTACCGGTGTTCTAGTGTTATCATACTTACCGGTGTTCTAGTGTTATCATCTATTGTCACGAATATTCAACAATACCTGTATGAGGGGCATACTTACCGGTGTTCTAGTGTTATCATCTATTGTCACGAATATTCAACAATACCTGTATGAGGGTCATACTTACCGGTGTTCTAGTGTTATCATACTTACCGGTGTTCTAGTGTTATCATACTTACCGGTGTTCTAGTGTTATCATACTTACCGGTGTTCTAGTGTTATCATCTATTGTCACGAATATTCAACTCTTTATCTTGGAATTTACCTGTTTATAATATCGCACGGACGTGTAAAATATATAGACTAAAATATATCAGTTAAAAACATATAGAAATACGAAGCTTAGTTCTTGTATCTGTTCGGATGGTATCTCTATCTAGATGGTATATCTCTCTTGATGGTATCTCTATCTAGATGGTGTATCTGTCAAGTTAAAGTATTTATCTACATGGTGTATCTGTCTAATTGAAGTATCTATCTGGATGATGTATCTCTCTGGATAGTTTTATCTATCTAGATTTTAACACTAGTTCTTGTGTTACGCTCTATGCGGACTGTGAAACAACTTTATGTTGAGTTTTATAAAAGGTAAAATCATCAGCGTTTGTCTCAGATTTAAATCTTTTTTCAAACGTTGATTAATTCAGTGATTTTAATATTCTAGAAAGGATTTGTTTTATGATCTTTTGTGTGGAACTTAGGAATATACACCATCCGGACAAATACACCATCTAGATAGATACATTATCCGAACAGATACACCATCCAGATAGATTTTTCAACAAGACAGATACACCATCTAGATAAATACTTCAACTAGACAGATACACCATCAAGAGAGATATACCATCTAGATAGATACACCATCCGAACAGATACGCCATTACAAAGATAATGACTCAGTAACATGTAGTAATGTTTGTGTTTCACTGAGACCGTTTGTAGATTTCTAAGTTTGTTGCTCAGGTGTATGTATATTTACTTCTTGGCCCTCTAGCCCCGACGAAACCACAGTGATGAAACGTTGGCTAAAATAAAATATCATAACTGTTATTATTTATATTTCATTTTAAAGTCTTAATGAAATATTTTATTTGTAATGCACGCCGATAACGTTGGGACCGAATGTGTAAATACGGTGGTAAATTATCAGTAAAGGTGTAACATACGGTCATGACGTTTTCAGTTAAGGTGTAATGTATAAAGAAGATATTATTAGTTGATGTGTAATATAAATTAAAGATGTTATTAGTTAAGATGTAATTTATCGTCATGATTTTTCAGCTAAGTTGTAAGTATCAGAACATTAACATGTTGAATAACACTAAAAATATAGTATATATACGAAACTTTGTGATAGGAAATGCAACGAATCATAAGCTCAGCTGTATATTGTGTGAATACTGAACTCAGCTGTCTATAAATCTGTAACTTGCATATCAAGTACTTAAGATAACAATTTTATAAAAAAAACTGGATTATTTCAACGCTTGGCGTAGAGTTATAAAAAAACCTGCTCCGCCTAACTTTAGTTACGAGGTTCAGAAAGTCGCCTCTCAGTTAGCTCACTCGAAGTTTTTATTACTTTTAACAAGATCAGTGGTTGCTTGAAAGACCAAGAGCAAACCTGACTTATCCAGAAAGATTCCCGCTGATCAATAGATGTAGAGGACCGGAAATCATTGATGGTGGAGACGTCAGCCAACACAGGATGTCTGAGTGTGTAAGAAAACCATGCAGCAAACTCCTAATCCGTTTTATAATCTACCAAACAGATTCACTAATTTGTTTATACGAAAAACACGGAGAGCTGGGATGAACATTTGTAGTCTAACACATCGGTCCACAGGTTTAGATGTAAAACAAGTAAAATGTAATCGTCTTTACAGCATAACATGAGTCGAACATCATTTAATAAAGCAGTAACTGTTTCGTTTCACAAATTACTTCTAGAAATAAAACATGAATAACACAACATGAACATTAAACTTAATCCTCTGATCATGTAAAATAACACAACATGAAAATTAAACTTAATCCTCTGATCATGTAAAATAACACAACATGAATATTAAACTTAATCCTCTGATCATGTAAGGTAACACAACATGAACATTAAACTTAATCCTCTGATCATGTAAGGTTACACAACATGAACATTAAACTTAATCCTCTGATCTTGTAAAGTAACACAACATGAACATTAAACTTAATCCTCTGATCATGTAAGGTAACACAACATGAATATTAAACCTAATCCTCTGATCATTTAAGGTAACACAACATGAACATTAAACTTAATTAATCTGATCATGTAAGATAACACAACATGAATATTAAACTTAATCCTTTGATCATGTAAGGTAACACAACATGAACATTAAACTTAATCCTCTGATCATGTAAGGTAACACAACATGAATATTAAACTTAATCCTCTGATCATGTAAGATAACACAACATGAATATTAAACTTAATCCTTTGATCATGTAAGGTAACACAACATGAACATTAAACGTAATCCTCTGATCATGTGAGATAACGCAACATGAATATTAAACTTAATCCTCTGATCATGTAAGGTAACACAATATGAACATTAAACTTAATATTCTGATCATGTAAGATAACACAACATTAACATTAAACTTAATCCTCTGATCATGTAAGATAACACAACATGAACATTAAACTTAATCCTCTGATCATGTAATACAACGGTTCATTACAACAGTTATCTTACAAGAAAGATTTAAATTTCAATATTTATTTATTATTGGACTTGTCACCATATTCTTGGTTCCTATCACACTGCTACTGGTTATCACACTGCTACTGGTTATCACACTGCTACTAGTTATCACACTGCTACTGGTTATCACACTGCTACTGGTTATCACACTGCTACTGGTTATCACACTGCTACTAGGTTATCACACTGCTACTGGTTATCACACTGCTACTGGTTATCACACTGCTACTGGTTATCACACTGCTACTGGTTATCACACTGCTACTGGTTATCACACTGCTACTGGTTATCACACTGCTGCTGGTTATCACACTGCTACTGGTTATCACACTGCTACTGGTTATCACACTGCTGCTGGTTATCACACTGCTACTGGTTATCACACTGCTACTGGTTATCACACTGCTACTGGTTATCACACTGCTACTGGTTATCACACTGCTACTAGTGCTATGGTTATCACACTGCTACTGGTTATCACACTGCTACTGGTTATCACACTGCTGCTGGTTATCACACTGCTACTGGTTATCACACTGCTACTGGTTATCACACTGCTACTGGTTATCACACTGCTACTGGTTATCACACTGCTACTGGTTATCACACTGCTACTGGTTATCACACTGCTACTGGTTATCACACTGCTGCTGGTTATCACACTGCTACTGGTTATCACACTGCTACTGGTTATCACACTGCTACTGGTTATCACACTGCTACTGGTAAATGATAACATATTAACAGAAATGTCGGAATTCCTTCTCCACAATTTGTGGACAACAGATTTAAACACTCATAACCAAAAATACTCGTCCTGTAGGAGCGTTATAATGTGCTAGTCAACTCCTTTCTTCGTTGGTAAAACAGTAGCCGAAAAGATGGTGATGAGTGATGATGACTAGCTGCCTTCTCTCTATTCTCTCACTGCTATATTCGTGATGGCTAGCAAAGATAGCTTTGCGCAAAATTCCAAACATACCAAACCCAAGACGCCCATTGGTGGGGCAGGTTCACGTACCACCTTAGTAAAAGATATTGGCAACCGGTACTTTCTCATCTTAACGTTTCAAGTGTCGAACGTTTACATCCTAGAGTTTTATTTATTGAGTTCTGATTTTAGAACCAGGTTTCCGAATTCTGAGCAAACCAGATACCACAACTAGACAGATGGTAGTTCCTACTTTGACCTCTCGCGGGTCCAGTCATCAATAAGCTGACATCATGTTGATTAGAAACTGGTGGTCATTATCTACATTAAAACTATTTTATAAATTAATACTTTCTGGCGTGGCCAGGTGGTTAAGACACTGGACTCGTATTTCTCGGGTTCGAATCTCCATCACCCCAAACATGTTCGCCATTTCAACCGTAGGGTATGTTAGATTATAATTAACAATACGTTAATGTTGTAGAAACAAGGATACTTTAGGTTTTGTTAATGATACGTTGATGTTGCAGAAATAAGGATATGTTTGGTTATGTTAACAATAAGTTAATGTTATACAAATATAGGTATGTTAACAACACGTTAATGTTGTAGAAATAAGGGTATGTAACATTACGTTAATGTTGAAACAAGGGTATGTTAACATTACGTTAATGTAGAAATAAGGGTATGTAACATTACGTTAATGTAGAAATAAGGGTATGTTAACATTACGTTAATGTAGATAGAAGCGTATGTTAACATTACGTTAATGTTGTAGAAAGAAGGGTATGTTAACATTACGTTGATGTTGTAGAAAGAAGGGTATGTTAACATTACATTAATGTAGAAATAAGGGTATGTAACATTACGTTAATGTTGAAATAAGGGTATGTTAACATTACGATAATGTAGAAATAAAGGTATGTTAACATTACATTAATGTTGTAGAAGGAAGGGTATGTTAACATTACGTTAATGTTGTAGAAAGAAGTGAATGTTAACATTACGTTAATGTAGAAAGAAGGTTATGTTAACATTACGTTGATGTTGTAGAAAGAGGGGTATGTTAACATTACATTAATGTAAAAATAAGGGTATGTAACATAACGTTAATGTTGAAATAAGGGTATGTTAACATTACGTTAATGTTGTAGAAGGAAGGGTATGTTAACATTACGTTAATGTTGTAGAAAGAAGTGAATGTTAACAATACGTTAATGTAGAAAGAAGGGTATGTTAACATTACGTTAATGTTGTATAAAGAAGGGTATGTTAACATTACGTTAATGTAGAAATAAGGGTATGTTAACATTTCGTTGATGTAGAAAGAAGAGAATGTTAACATTATGTTGATGTAGAAAGAAGGGTATGTTAACATTACGTTGATGTTGTAGAAAGAAGGGAATGTTAACATTACGCTAATGTAGAAAGAAGGGTATGTTAACATTATGTTGATGTAGAAAGTAGGGTATGTTAACATTACGTTAATGTTGTAGAAGGAAGGGTATGTTAACATTACGTTAATGTTGTAGAAAGAAGTGTATGATAACATTACGTTAATGTAGAAATAAGGTTATGTTAACATTACGTTAATGTAGAAAGAAGGGTATGGTAACATTACTTTAATGTTGTAGAAGGAAGGGCATGTTAACATTACGTCAATGTTGTAGAAAGAAGTGTATGTTAACATTACGTTAATGTAGCAAGAAGGGTATGTTAACATTACGCTAATGTATAAAGAAGGGTATGTTAATATTACGTTGATGTTGTAGAAAGAAGGGTATGTTAACATTACGTTAATGTAGAAAGAAGGGTATGTTAACATTACGTTAATGTAGAAATAAGGGTATGTAACATTACGTTAATGTAGAAATAAGGGTATGTTAACATTACGTTAATGTAGAAAGAAGGGTATGTTAACATTACGTTAATGTAGAAATAAGGGTATGTAACATTACGTTAATGTAGAAATAAGGGTATGTTAACATAACGTTAATGTAAAAATAAGGGTATGTTAACATTACGTTAATGTAAAAATAAGGGTATGTTAGCATTACGTTAATGTTGTATAAAGAAGGGTACGTTAACATTACGTTAATGTAGAAAGAAGGGTATGTTAACATTACGTTAATGTTGTAGAAAGAAGTGTATGTTAATATGACGTTAATGTTGTAGAAAGAAGTGTATGTTAATATGACGTTAATGTAGATAGAAACGTATGTTAACATTACGTTGATGTTGTAGAAAGAAGGGTATGTTAACATTACGTCAATGTTGTAGAAAGAAGGGTATGAAACATCGTTAATGTAGAAGTAAGGGTATGTTAACATTACGTTGATGTAGAAAGAAGGGTATGTTAACATTACGTTAATTTAGTAAGAAGGGTATGTTAACATTACGTTAATGTTGTAGAAGGAAGGGTATGTTAACATTACGTTAATGTTGTAGAAAGAAGGGAATGTTAACATTGCGTTAATGTAGAAAGAAGGGTATGTTAACATTACGTTGATGTTGTAGAAAGAAGGGAATGTTAACATTACGCTTATGTAGAAAGAAGGGTATGTTAACATTATGTTGATGTAGAAAGTAGGGTATGTTAACATTACGTTAATGTTGTAGAAGGAAGGGTATGTTAACATTACGTTAATGTTGTAGAAAGAAGTGTATGATAACATTACGTTAATGTAGAAAGAAACGTATGTTAACATTACGTTGATGTTGTAGAAAGAAGGGTATGTTAACATTACATTAATGTAGAAATAAGGGTATGTTAACATTACGTCAATGTTGTAGAAAGAAGGGTATGAAACATCGTTAATGTAGAAGTAAGGGTATGTTAACATTACGTTGATGTAGAAAGAAGGGTATGTTAACATTACGTTAATTTAGGAAGAAGGGTATGTTAACATTACGTTAATGTTGTTGAAACAAGTGTATGTTAATATCACGTTAATGTAGAAAGAAGGGTATGTTAACATTACGTTAATGTAAAAATAAGAGTATGTAACATTACGTTAATGTTGAAATAAGGGTATGTTAACATTACGATAATGTAGAAATAAAGGTATGTTAACATTACGTTAATGTTGTAGAAAGAAGTGAATGTTAACATTACGTTAATGTAGAAAGAAGTGTATGTTAACATTACGTTAATGTTGTAGAAAGAAGGGTATGTTAACATTACGGTAATGTAGAAAGAAGGGTAGGAAACATTATGTTAATGTAGAAATAAGGGTATGTTAACATTTCGTTGATGTAGAAAGAAGAGTATTTTAACATTATGTTGATGTAGAAAGAAGGGTATGTTAACATTACGTTAATGTTGTAGAAAGAAGGGTATGTTAACATTACGTTAATTTAGAAGGAAGGGCATGTTAACATTACTTTAATGTTGAAGAAGGAAGGGTATGTTAACATTACGTCAATGTTGTAGAAAGAAGTGTATGTTAACATTACGTTAATGTAGAAAGAAGGGTATGTTAACATTTCGTTAATGTTGTACAAAGAAGGGTATACTCGTTTGTGTCAGCAATACGTTGATGGTATATGCGTTTTAAACGTATATTGATGAACCAAAATGCCACTTAAACACTGGAGTCTAAGAATGTCTGGTACAATCAAATAGAACCAGTTTTCTATTACTTAAACCCAGCCAATCATCCATTCGTTCTCCGGTTGAAACCACTGGTCACATATAACGATTTCTCTATCATTACTGCAGTATAACACTATAATGGTAGGTATGGCAATCATGATTATGCTCCCACGATGTTGTTTGGCCATTTGTTGAATTCTATGACATTTCTTTAAAATGCAAAAACACTTTGAACTAAGTTATTACCTGAAACCTGGTTTCTCAAAGTTTTGCTGAAAATTGGACGTGAAGCTTTCTTTTTATATACCATTTTCTGTGTATTGTTCAGAACTAGTTATTTTAATATTATCCCAATGTATTGTATGGTGTTCTCCTCTGATGCTACGAAGTATTATAGATTGATTGACATGATGGGGTCATGTTTGCCGACCAGGATTTTAAAATTTGTCTATTTCATGTGGGTTTTGTTGTTTCTTCAGCATATTGAAGTCCATATTCCCAGCAGTTTGATGGGTGCTATCTGATGCTTTTTGATACAAATCCTAAAATTGTATTGATTAGTATGAAGTATTATATTGAAATTTGTTGATCCAAAGGATAACGGAATAGATTCTGGACGAGCGGATAGCCTTACTATCAAAAAGGGTTTCTTTCTAGGACAACGAGGTAACTAAAACACAAACCAGTTATTTTCTGGTATCAACAGTAATAATGATAGTAAAGCGAGTAATTAACAGCTAGAGTTTGGTGATTCTAGAGGCTGTTAACAATGAGAAGTTTGGTGGTTCTAGAGGCTGTTAACAATGAGGTTGATTGATATCTGATCACCAGTCTTATTCTTATAGTTTTATGGACTTAACAAAGAATCTCTGGGTCAACCACAAAATAGGGTCCTAAGGATATCCAAAAATCCAAAAATATAAGGATCTGTAGTGTTTATTTTGAGGAGTCTTTTGATAAGGCTATTTATATGGATATAGTTATTGTGGTGGTTTACTACTACCCCAAACTTAATCACTCCAACCGATCTACTTATCGGGGTGTGACTAGTAACGGTCACTTCTGTGACTGTTCTATTCAGTTTTTAACTCCTTGAAAAAGGTTTATTAACAAACCATTCTACGCTCTACTCAATATTCAACACCGTGTCTCACAAGGAAGCCATTTTGAAAAAGGTTCATTAAGAAACCATTCTACATTATCTACTATTTTCAGTGTCATTCGTTTGTTTTTAATATAATTGTCATATATGTTATTTTTCAGCTAATTGATTTACACGTAAACAGTTATTGGTGAAGTAGGAGTGATTACATGTTACCACTTTGTAGTAAACTTCTCCTGGCATATTTATCTGTAAAAGTTTCGTAGAGGTTATCTGTGATATCCTTCTGCAGCCTGGCCCGGCATGGCCTAGCGCGTAAGGCGTGCGACTCGTAATCCGAGGGTCGCGGGTTCGCGCCCGCGTCGCGCTAAACATGCTCGCCCTCCCAGCCGTGGGGGTGTATAATGTGACGGTCAATCCCACTATTCGTTGGTAAAGAGTAGCCCAAGAGTTGGCGGTGGGTGGTGATGACTAGCTGCCTTCCCTCTAGTCTTACACTGCTAAATTAGGGACGGCTAGCACAGATAGCCCTCGAGTAGCTTTGTGCGAAATTACAAAACAAACAAACAAACCTTCTGCAGCCGTGTCACACAATTAAGTTTCAATTAATTTGTTATGTTGGCTTTGAGAGGACAACTGTATATATTGTATTACAATATCGAAATTCTCAACGAGGGTTTATAAATACACAAATACTGTACAGTTATATACAGTTACTTTAAATAAATATATAAAACATTAATAAGAAATACTTTAAACAAATATGTAAAACAATTATAGAAAACACTGAAAACTTCAGTTAGTGATAAATCCGTTTCTTGGTCACGTGGTTTGTAGTTACGGGCACTGGCTGAGTAACAAGAGAACGTACGCCGTCACGAACGAGGAAAGTGTTCTACAGCCCTGATTTTAAGCGAACAATTAGTTTCTGGCCCTTTCTTTCCCGTGGTTTCTTTTTAAGTACACCGTCTTTCTAATGTTCTTAAGTTGGCTTATCTAACCAAACAAAATATTAGGGCCACTTTAATTTTATCGTGTAGGTTAGTTAACTAACAGAGATAATAAAACAAAACCGTTTCACTGAAATCATGTAGCAGTTTGTGGAGGTCGTGCTAAGCTGTTCGATCGATGATTGGAAACTTTCTCAATCGATATTCTTGGTGATTTGTTCTTACAGCACGACACTCCGCCTATAGCCGCAGGATGCTTTACTTCATTCAGAGATGACAGAATATCCTGGTTTGATGCACTAACTTAAAAATGTGTTTGTTGTTTTGTAGTTTATCATTCTGATGAATTTAATAAATTGTTTACAAGAATACGGTAAGGATTTCCTTTAATTTTCACAAACCGTATGGTAAATTCAGTTGTGTATATAAATAAAGACTAATGACATTGTATTTGCACAAGTTTAGTTTTATAAATGTTGTTTTTCTTTGTCGTCTCAGAGAATTCTCTCTCTTCTCCTTTTCTCAGGCCCCGACATGGCCAGGTCGTTAAGGCACTCAACTCGTAATCTGAGGGTTACGGGTTCGGATCTCGTCACACAAACATGCTCGCTATTTCAACCGTGGGGGCGTTATAATGTGTGGTCAATCCCATTATTCGTTGGTAAAAGAGTAGCCCAAGAGTTGGCGGTGGGTGGTGATGACTAGCTGCCTTCCCTCTCGTCTTACACTGCTAAATTAGGGACGGCTAGCGCAGATAGCTCTCGTGTAGTTTTGCGTGAAATTAAAACAAACAAAAAACACAATCTACTAAATTAACAAATTGCACTGATAAGACAGAGTACGAGATTACTTCGAAATAGTTCTTAATTATGGAGAGTTTACACACACATATATAATCAGTACTGTCAGGAAAATTCTGGTTAGAGGACGGTTTCTCACTGAAATAATCTTGAACTGGTAACGTAGATCTAGTAAGGAGACAGTGTAATTTAATATCCTCACGTATAGCCTAATTCCAGATGATTCTTGGAAAAGTGTGATAGCAGTACTGATGTACCAAGATCTCTCACTGATGGCAGAGTAACTTAGATAGTTTTATATTTCTAGGATACGACGTGAGTCGACAGCTTTCTGACTGTAAGTTTTATCCAAACACACATCATTTATTTTTCTCTCAGTCAAGTACACCATAATATCAAAAGTTTTGGGGTAACACATCTTGAAAAGAGGGAGGGGTTGTCAATCTTTGAAACAGCTGTTACATATTAAGTAGGGGGAGGGAAGAATTGATGTAATAGCTGCCACTTCTCTTTGAGAGCAGCTTCAAGTGTTGTGACATTTTAAAATATGTCATTCCAGTACTTCGGCGGTGATTTCAATATTGTTTGAGATCATAAAATTTACTCAATAAAGATGAAGATTTTAAAGCGGTAGAGTTTCAGATCATGAGAATGTAGAAAACAAATTGTTGAAAGAGAAAATTATCTGATTTCATATCGTCTTCATGACTGAAATATGGAACCAAGAAAGTGAAACAATGTATGCTGTTATACTGAGGTATGTAAAATGTATTTTAAACGTAGATAGAAGATATACCTGGTGGTGTATTTTTCATGTGAATCATACTAATGAGGCGATTAAAGATTTAAGATATCTTAAAGCATTAGATGTATTGGAATTATATTTTAAAATTCTGAATTTTTATTACTGTTTACTTAAGATTTTTAGATGTAAATTTTCTAAAGTTCATGTCATTGAGATGATTGTTTGTTTTTGAAATTCGTATAAAGCTACACGAAGGCTATCTGCGCTAGCAGATAATTTAGCAGTGTCAGACGAGTGGGAAGGCAGCTAGTCATCACCACCCACCGCCAACTCTTTTACCAACGAATAGTAGGATTCACCATCAACCAAATATACATCACACCAGTTACTCACCTAAAGTGAATCAAGTATATCACACTAGTTACCTACCTGTAATAAACTAAATATACATCACACCAGTTACTCACCTAAAGTGAATCAAGTATATCACATTAGTTACCTACCTGTAATAAACTAAATATACATCACACCAGTTACTCACCTAAAGTGAATCAAGTATATCACACTAGTTATCTACCTGTAATAAACTAAATATACATCACACCAGTTACTCACCTAAAGTGAATCAAGTATATCACATTAGTTACCTACCTGTAATCAACTGAATATATCACACCAGTTACTCACCTAAAGTGAATCAAGTATATCACACTAGTTACCTACCTGTAATCAATCAAATATATATCACACCAGTTACTCACCTAAAGTGAATCAAGTATATCACACTAGTTACCTACCTGTAATCAATCAAATATATATCACACCAGTTACTCACCTAAAGTGAATCAAGTATATCACACTAGTTACCTACCCGTAATCAACTAAATATATCACACCAGTTACTCATCTAAAGTGAATCAAGTATATCACAATCAACTAAATATACATCACATCAGTTACTCATCGAAAGTGAATCAAGTATATCACACTAGTTACCTACCTGTAATCAATCAAATATACATCACACCACTTACTCACCTAAAGTGAATCAAGTATATCACACTAGTTACCTACCTGTAATCAACTAAATATATCACACCAGTTACTCATCGAAAGTGAATCAGGTATATCACACTAGTTACCTACCTGTAATCAACTAAATATATCACACCAGTTACTCACCTAAAGTGAATCAAGTGTATCACACTAGTTACCTACCTGCAATCAACTAAATATACATCACATCAGTTAATCACCTAAAGTGAATCAAGTATATCTCACTAGTTACCCACACTTTGACTCTGTCTTCAGTAACATCACAATTTTAGTTTAATGTCCCAGTATTTATTTTTGTCTTTAGTAAAATATCATTTTTAGTTTAATGACATAGTATTTGACTTTGTCTTCAGTAGTTGGTATTTACTTTATTTTTATTCATTAGCAACCGATTTATTCTGGTTGCTTTATTAAATGATCATCTCTAAAATTCCCGACAGTGGTACGTTTGTAGAATTTAAACACTTTAAATGGAGTTTCGATACCTGTGATGGCAGAACAGAGGTAACATAGAAACCATAAAATGTCTTAATTCTTAGAGATGTTAATTTTGTAAACTAAATTTATTGTGTGGTACAGATTATATTATCAACTTTCTAATAGCGATGTTTAGGTTGTTATTTACGCTTTGTTTGGAAATTTTATTTTATTTTCGAACTATCCATCCGATGTCCGTTTCCTAACTGATGCCCAGCAAAAATGCATTCTTTTAGTTTCGTTTCCGAAAGAGCTAGAAAATTCTCTCATAGAAATAGACGCTATCATTCTCTATGGCCTTTAGAAAGTGCTTCATGAAGCCCACGTTTAATGGTTTTTGAAGCTGGTAAGAGGTTGACCTTATGTGACCGTTGCTTCTCTATCTAATGCTGATTTTGTGCTCTGCTGTCCTAGTGACACAGAAAGCATGGACACTTTGTATAAATGGATTGCTGACCTAACAATATACAAAGGTTTTTAAATTCTCTACAAAGTTGTCAACCATATTATTCGTATATGACCAAAAAGAAGTCCGAGGTTTATGTACGTTCTCTTCAAGTGAACCGAGTTAGCAATAGGAACAGATGTTACCATTGTGAGTGACAACACCTTTGAGACTTGTTTTGGAGAAATCAATGAACAGTCTCCACTCACTTAGTTCATACATTACGGTTAACTGGTATTACTTGAGAAATATTGTTACAATAAACCAATGAACCTTCTTGCGAAAACTGTGGTATGAATTCTTTCTCTCGATTTCTGTAGCAGTAAAATGATGTCCCTGGAGAAGGTAATTTATTAACCCAAACTCCTAATCCCAAAATATCTGAAGAATCCATTGGAAGCTTCGAATCTCTTACAAAATCTCTTGCGTGAAAAGTTGTGGTTGATAAGACATTTCAGGTTGAAAACAATTCCTATCATGATTTATATTGGCATCAGATTTAGAATTAGATGAAACTGTATCATATGTCTCTGGTAGAGCTAGTACATCGGATCTTATAGCAACTGAAGTTTCGGATAAGAAATGTCTTTTATATTTCAAGTGTTGCATCCTTGTATGTAACATTAGCGAAAATAGCAGCCATCTCTGGTTTATCATGCCAGACAATTAGATTTGCAAAAGGAAAAGACGTTTTCTTCACTTTTAGTTCACAGTCTGAACTCTTCGGCAAAAATGGTGTCCATGATTTGTCTTCTAGCTGTCTCTAAATTTACTCTGCTAAATGAGGAACGGCTAGTGAAGGTAGCACTCGTGTAGCTTTGCGCGAAATTCGAAAATAAACAAATTTCTTACAAATGTAACAGAATATGTTTGGGTCACTCAAGTAACCTAGTGTTTCCATAGCGACGAATAAGTAACAATGAAAAAAATAAAAATGTTAAGGTATACACAGAACTAAATAGTATTCAGAAATGAAACCTATCAACCATTTATATACTAGCGGTGTGTTTCTCGTGGGTTCTAGAACGATGGACAAGACTCTCACGTCTCAATTGGTCTAGAGATATTTATAGCCAGTGGTTGTCAATATTTTAAACGTAACAAAATGTAACGCGATTTCAATGAAAATTATTCACTTATGTAAAAGTACATTCGACGTTTTGTTAAAAACATCTGTACGTGATGGAAAAAATGGATATTATGTTTAGAAGAATTACATACAAAACTTTCAAGACATTAAAACTATCGCAGGCCTAAGTTATTAATACTAGACTGTTTTTATTATGATATTAGAACCGTTAACATATAATTGATACTTGACTATTTTTATTATGACATTAGAACCGTTATCATATAATTGATACTTAACTGTTTTTATTATGATATTAGAACCGTTAACATGTAATTGATACTTGACTATTTTTATTATGATATTGAAACAGTTAATGCGTGATTAATACTTGAGTAGTATGGTTAATTATAATTGATAAATAGGAAGAAAACTAAAAAATTCACGTTTCTTTGTAGCGAACTGTTTCTTAGATACGTCTTGTGGTAATTCTACGAATAACCAACAAACCCTACATCGAACGCGGAATCACATTTACATTGGTTGTAATAATAACTATATCAATGATTGATGTTGACTGTTTTATAATTATTTAGTGCATTTCAGAAACGTATACGGCTTGGCTTCCTGAGGGGTTAGTTCAGTTCCTAATAAGTGTACAATTTGGCCCGCCATAGGCAGGTGGTTAGGGCACTCGATTCATAATCCAAGGGTCGCAGGTTCGAATCTCTGTCACACCAACCACGCTTGCCCTTTCAGCCATGGGGGTGTTAGAAAATTACGGTCAATCCAAATCTTCGTTGGTAAAAGAGTAGCCCAAGAGTTGGCGGTGGGCGGTGATAATTAGTTGCCTTCTCTCTAGTCTTATGCTGCTAAATTAGGGATGGCTAGCGCAGATAGACCTCATGTGGCTTTGCGCGAAAGTAAACAACAAAAGTCTATAATTCAGGGTTCGAACCCTATTACGGACATAGCACTGGTATATGAAGACAGTACGCTAAAGCAAACAAAATGAACGTTTTATTTTATTATTATTTTCTTGGCCCAAAACATCCAAGCCCACTGAACATAAGACATCTGACACTGTTGTGCCAAATTTGAAAACAAAAGTAGAGTCTACATATAGTTAGTGTAATACAGAACAACGTGGAATGGATCGTATTTGTTAATGTAGCTGATAGATTTATTTCTTTGTACTTGAAAAGAAAGCGACACAATGCTGCATCCACAACGGGTATAGAAACTCGATTTCTAACACTGTAAGAGTAGAGAGTTACTACTGTTTCTCTAGGGGGCGTAACTGAAGGAACGAGCAAAGTTACGCGTTTTGTAGAACATCCCAGTTAATTTAATGAAGATTAATCAAATCAGATCCGACTGTTAAGTCACTGCTACGTAATGATTAGTTTTCCCCTAACTCTAAGAACTACGACGTCACTAGGTTTTATTCAACCACACCGTTTAAAAAGAACGAAAAAAAATTATGTAAATGAAATAAGAAACTTGTAAGATAATCTTCATGTTAGTTTCTATAACAAAATCAAACATTTTGCTTTAAATAAAACAGGGAAGGAATTATTGCAGCTTCTAAATGTGATTCGTCAGTTCCAAAGAAATTTTTAAAGATTTTCTTATTTCAAATAATTTGTTTTATTTCTAAGCACGTGTGTTTGTGTTTCTCTTATAGCAAAGCCACATCGGGCTATCTGCTGAGTCCACCGAGGGGAACTGAACCCCCTGATTTTTAGCGTTGTAAATCCGAAGACTTACCGCTATACTAGCGGGGGGGGGGCTTTCTAAGCATGTCTTGGTGATTTACTGTAAAACATCGCGTTTACGTGATAGCATTAAACAGAGTTTCAGCTTTCAAACTACACGTCTGAACTTCTGAAACTGTAGTCATGTAGATTTACGGGAACACATTGCTCGAGAACATAAAAAGTCGTGCCGAACAGTTGAAAACTGAACCGTGTAATTTTAAACCGAGCAAAACAAACATAGAAAACACGTCTACTGAAATTTCAGTAGTAAGGATATTTTATTCAAATTGTCAATGTCCAAAGCGACAGAAATCTGAAGAAAGAATCCATAACTTCTGTGATGGTATATAAAAGGATGAAATTCACGTACCGAGATTTCAAAATAACAAAACACCACTGAAACGCCCGTTAATGTAACTCAGTAGGTTATTTAAACAGGAATGTTGTTTGTAAGAGTTTAATTTTACTGATTATAAAATGTGGTGGAATGCAAAGTTATAAGACATTAATTTGTGTTATTTAACAATCATTTGTATTATTTTACGATCTTATATGACATAATATTCTAATATTTCCAACACAAATGTCTAAGTATTTGAGGGATATATCAGTGGTAAATATTTTTCATTCTTTTTTAAATAATAATTAATTAATTTCTACCATCTGTCTATCTGTCTGTTTATGTCTCTGTTTGTCTATCCATCAGATTTTTTTTAAATAGCATGTAGAATAAAGTACGATATCAACATATACTACAAGACTTTAGAAATGTAATCCCTTCACTCAGGCCAGACATGGCCAGATGCTCGACTCGAAATATGAGGGTTGCAGGTTCGAATCCCTGTCACATCAAATGTGCTCGCCCTTTCAGTCGTAGAGGTGTTATAAAGTTACGATCAATCTCACTATTCTTTGGTAAAATTGTAATCCAAGAGTTAGCGGTGGATGATGATGACTAGCTGCCTTCCCTCTCGTCCTACACTGCTAACTTAGGGACGGCTAGCGTAGATAGCCCTCGAGTAGCTTTGCGCGAAATTCAAACCAAACCCTTCACTACATTAACGTGTAGCTGACTGTTTGAAGAAACTAAGGTGACTTTACAAATCGTGTCTACTAGCATGACGTAGATTGGCAACAAATTGGCAATTAATACGTGAGATTATTAAACATGTGTTCGTTCGTGATGTAAGTAGGAACCAATGGACTTCACATCAGTAGCGTAGTTTGTTCTATCGAGCTCTGACCTTTAGGATAATAAACTCTCGAACTTACCACTGAATTACCGCGGGGGTTGAGGGTATATATCTATGGTAAATAAAAAAAAAACCTTCTTCACAGGCGTACACTGATTTACTTATGAATTTCTGAAACTAATTCTTTGGTAAAAACTTCAGTAATAAACATTATTTTGCGTGTTGTTTAATGGAAAAAAAAAATTATAGGCAGGATAACAGCGCGTGAGGTGAAGAAGTGTCAAGTGCCGTAGCGTAGTCGATGTTAGAGTTAATCATGCATGCTGGACTCTTACCTAAAAATATTAACGCCACCTGTGGGATGCAGTTTTAAAAAAAACCAAAACGTTTTTTCAACGTGGAGCAATTTCAAATCATGTTTCCAGAGCACGTGATATAAACTGTTCTATTTCACGGTTCATAAATCAGAGAAGGTTGAGGGAAACATGGAAAACTGACATGGTAACACGTTAATGTTTCTATATTTCGCCATGGGAGTCATAACCATATTTTGTACACTACTTGTTTATAAGCTCTTGGAAACAGTGTGATGAATAAGTCATTAAAACATTCATCTGGTTAATCATTTAAGATCGTGTTTTAGAAGTGCTTCGTGTTCGTTTCGGGCCTCAGTTCGAGTAGTTCTAAGTTAAGATCGTGTTTTAGAAGTGCTTCGTGTTCGTTTCGGGCCTCAGTTCGAGTAGTTCTAAGTTCGATCAGCATTACCGCTGAACAAACTTTACAATTTCAGCTGTGGGTGTGTCACAAGTGTGACAATCACTATCCTTATTGTTTCTCATCAGAATATAATATAAATCATTTCAGCTTTGGGTGTGTTACAAGAGTGACAATCATTAACATTATTGTTGAGGAGGCTCATCAGAATATAATACAAATCATTTCAGCTGTGGATGTGTCATAAATGGGAACCCAACTCTTACGTAGGCGCCAAGAACACTACTAATCCAAGAATGTGTGGATCTTAATATAAAATAAATGAAAATAAAATAGAGAGATTTTGAAGACTATTGCTGCAAGGGGTGTCCGTATAACAACAAACAGATACTGCCAGTTAGAAACCCAAGGGGTGTCCGTTTAACAACAAACAGATACTGCCAGGAAGAAACCCAAGGGGTGTCCGTATAACAACAAACAGATACCGCCAGTTAGAAACCCAAGGGGTGTCCGTTTAACAACAAACAGATACTGCCAGGTAGAAACCCAAGGGGTGTCCGTATAACAACAAACAGATACCGCCAGTTAGAAACCAAAGATGTGTCCGTATAACAACAACAATGAACCGCCATGCAGAAAGTTCCTTTTCTCAAATTTTAAGCGGCTCATCGGCAAGATTAAAAGCTTGTGGCGTTAAAATGTGGACTTCGAACCCCAGGGTAGACACGGTACAACCCAACAATATATTAAACGCCTTAATGGTGAGTGAATAAAAGAAGAAAGTAAATATAATGAATATGTTCAGAACAAGAGTCGATTAGTTCAGACATTTGATGAAAAAGTCGAAATAATCGTCTTGGTTATTTACCAAATTACTTCTATTGGTAATATTGATATGCGACATGATAATTAAAAGATTAATACGTAATATTGGTCTTAGATACGATAAATAACAGATTAAAAAGTAATTTTGATCTTAGATATAATAATTAACAGATTAATACGTAATGTTGGTCTTAGATATGATAATTAACAGATTAATGCGTAATGTTGGTCTTAGATATGATAATTAACAGATTAATATGTAATGTTGGTCTTAGATATGATAATTAACAGATTAACACGTAATGTTGGTCTTAGATATGATATTTAACAGATTAATACGTAATGTTGGTCTTAGATATGATAATTAACAGATTAATATGTAATGTTGGTCTTAGATATGATAATTAACAGATTAATACGTAATGTTGGTCTTAGATATGATATTTAACAGATTAATGCGTAATGTTCGTCTTAGATATGATAATTTACAGATTAATACGTAATGTTGGTCTTAGATATGATAATTAAAATATTAATATGTAATGTTGGTCTTAGATATGATAATTAACAGATTAATACGTAATGTTGGTCTTAGATATGATAATTTACATATTAATACGTAATGTTGGTCTTAGATATGATAATTAAAATATTAATATGTAATGTTGGTCTTAGATATAATGATTTACAGATTAATACGTAATGTTGGTCTTAGATATGATAATTAAAATATTAATATGTAATGTTGGTCTTAGATATGATAATTAACAGATTAATACGTAATGTTGATCTTAGATATGATAATTAACAGATTAATACGTAATGTTGGTCTTAGATATAATAATTAACAGATTAACAAGTAATGTTGGTCTTAGATATGATAATTTACAGATTAACACGTAATGTTGGTCTTAGATATGATAATTAACAGATTAATGCGTAATGTTGGTCTTAGATATGATAATTTACAGATTAATACGTAATGTTGGTCTTAGATATGATAATTAAAATATTAATATGTAATGTTGGTCTTAGATATGATAATTAACAGATTAATACGTAATGTTCGTCTTAGATATGATAATTTACAGATTAATACGTAATGTTGGTCTTAGATATGATAATTAAAATATTAATATTTAATGTTGGTCTTAGATATAATAATTTACAGATTAATACGTAATGTTGGTCTTAGATATGATAAGTAAAATATTAATATGTAATGTTGGTCTTAGATATGATAATTAACAGATTAATATGTAATGTTGGTCTTAGATATGATAATTAACAGATTAATACGTAATGTTGGTGTTAGATATGATAATTAACAGATTAACACGTAATGTTGGTCTTAGATATGATAATTAACAGATTAATACGTAACGTTGGTCTTAGATATGATAATTAACAGATTAATACGTAATGTTGATCTTAGATATGATAATTAACAGATTAATACGTAATGTTGATCTTAGATATGATAATTAAAATATTAATATGTAATGTTGGTCTTAGATATGATAATTAGCAGATTAATACGTAATGTTGGTCTTAGATATAATAATTAACAGATTAACAAGTAATGTTGGTCTTAGATATGATAATTTACAGATTAACACGTAATGTTGGTCTTAGATATGATAATTTACAGATTAACACGTAATGTTGGTCTTAGATATGATAATTAACAGATTAACAAGTAATGTTGGTCTTAGATATGATAATTTACAGATTAACACGTAATGTTGGTCTTAGATATGATAATTAACAGATTAATGCGTAATGTTGGTCTTAGATATGATAATTTACAGATTAATACGTAATGTTGGTCTTAGATATGATAATTAAAATATTAATATGTAATGTTGGTCTTAGATATGATAATTAACAGATTAATACGTAATGTTGGTCTTAGATATGATAATTTACAGATTAATACGTAATGTTGGTCTTAGATATGATAATTAAAATATTAATATGTAATGTTGGTCTTAGATATAATAATTTACAGATTAATACGTAATGTTGGTCTTAGATATGATAAGTAAAATATTAATATGTAATGTTGGTCTTAGATATGATAATTAACAGATTAATATGTAATGTTGGTCTTAGATATGATAATTAACAGATTAATACGTAATGTTGGTGTTAGATATGATAATTAACAGATTAACACGTAATGTTGGTCTTAGATATGATAATTAACAGATTAATACGTAACGTTGGTCTTAGATATGATAATTAACAGATTAATACGTAATGTTGATCTTAGATATGATAATTAACAGATTAATACGCAATGTTGATCTTAGATATGATAATTAAAATATTAATATGTAATGTTGGTCTTAGATATGATAATTAGCAGATTAATACGTAATGTTGGTCTTAGATATGATAATTAGCAGATTAACACGTAATGTTGGTCTTAGATATGATAATTAACAGATTAATGCGTAATGTTGGTCTTAGATATGATAATTTACAGATTAATACGTAATGTTGGTCTTAGATATGATAATTAAAATATTAATATGTAATGTTGGTCTTAGATATGATAATTAACAGATTAATACGTAATGTTGGTCTTAGATATGATAATTTACAGATTAATACGTAATGTTGGTCTTAGATATGATAATTAAAATATTAATATTTAATGTTGGTCTTAGATATAATAATTTACAGATTAATACGTAATGTTGGTCTTAGATATGATAAGTAAAATATTAATATGTAATGTTGGTCTTAGATATGATAATTAACAGATTAATATGTAATGTTGGTCTTAGATATGATAATTAACAGATTAATACGTAATGTTGGTGTTAGATATGATAATTAACAGATTAACACGTAATGTTGGTCTTAGATATGATAATTAACAGATTAATACGTAACGGTGGTCTTAGATATGATAATTAACAGATTAATACGTAATGTTGATCTTAGATATGATAATTAACAGATTAATACGTAATGTTGATCTTAGATATGATAATTAAAATATTAATATGTAATGTTGGTCTTAGATATGATAATTAGCAGATTAATACGTAATGTTGGTCTTAGATATAATAATTAACAGATTAACAAGTAATGTTGGTCTTAGATATGATAATTTACAGATTAACACGTAATGTTGGTCTTAGATATGATAATTTACAGATTAACACGTAATGTTGGTCTTAGATATGATAATTAACAGATTAACAAGTAATGTTGGTCTTAGATATGATAATTTACAGATTAACACGTAATGTTGGTCTTAGATATGATAATTAACAGATTAATGCGTAATGTTGGTCTTAGATATGATAATTTACAGATTAATACGTAATGTTGGTCTTAGATATGATAATTAAAATATTAATATGTAATGTTGGTCTTAGATATGATAATTAACAGATTAATACGTAATGTTGGTCTTAGATATGATAATTTACAGATTAATACGTAATGTTGGTCTTAGATATGATAATTAAAATATTAATATGTAATGTTGGTCTTAGATATAATAATTTACAGATTAATACGTAATGTTGGTCTTAGATATGATAAGTAAAATATTAATATGTAATGTTGGTCTTAGATATGATAATTAACAGATTAATATGTAATGTTGGTCTTAGATATGATAATTAACAGATTAATACGTAATGTTGGTGTTAGATATGATAATTAACAGATTAACACGTAATGTTGGTCTTAGATATGATAATTAACAGATTAATACGTAACGTTGGTCTTAGATATGATAATTAACAGATTAATACGTAATGTTGATCTTAGATATGATAATTAACAGATTAATACGCAATGTTGATCTTAGATATGATAATTAAAATATTAATATGTAATGTTGGTCTTAGATATGATAATTAGCAGATTAATACGTAATGTTGGTCTTAGATATGATAATTAGCAGATTAATACGTAATGTTGATCTTAGATATGATAATTAACAGATTAATACGTAATGTTTATCTTAGATATGATAATTAACAGATTAATACTTAATGTTGATCTTAGATATGATAATTAACAGATTAACACGTAATGTTGGTCTTAGAAAGTCTGTTACGCGTAATCTATTCCAAATGTTAATAAGTGAGGATGTGTTTGTTAGAAGTATCAGGATATTTAGTTCGTAATAAAATAATATATTGTGATAGAAGTAACAAACAATTAAAACTAGTTTCGATTTTATCTTTTTCTATGGTTGCAAACGATTTTGAACTTGAATATAAAACCAAAGTAAAACATATTATTACACACTTATAGGATGCTGAACCTGGGATACTGTTTCATCTTTCATCTAATATCCTTTGTTTGATTTCCAGTTTCCACGACACGTTGTCTCCTTACGTCCAGTCTTTCGTCACATTATTATACACATTAGGGTTAGGTTCGCCTCAGGTTCTAGCTTAAACTAACAAAATAACCCATTATCACTACTTTGTGATATAACGTTTGGTACAAGTCACTACCGTGATCTGGTACGTGTCACTGTTTGTCCAGCTATAGATAAAGTTTGACATACATAGGCTGTTAATGCACTACACTATAGCTTGTATTCCCTCGATCGTTTCTTACAGAGTCAGACTGTTGATAACAAGATAGTTGAAAAACTGTATTTTTGGTAAATTCTACCTTAGTTCTCAAGTTCAATAAATGGTGCACGAGCTTGTTTGCTCTTCAGATTTGTTTTTACTTTTATACTTTAGTATCTCAGATTTCTTCAAGTAAACTATTTCTTATAACATGGGCAAAAATAATTTGTACTAAGTTTCTTATCATAAATCTTGCGATGATTAATCTCTCAGAATGTTAAAATGAAACTTCCAACGGGATGAGATAGTAAGGAACATTATATTTTTAAACAGGATATATTTTGTTGTGAAATAAATATGTTTAATGTCTTTGATTAAGATTGTGTTTTCTCAAAATTTCAAACGTTCTTACCAAAACATTTTCCGGAACCAAACCTTTGAATATTTTCACTTTAAATCAGTGCTAATATAAATTTGAATACTTTTGTTTCCGACTACAACTTTGTTATTAAAGCTACACTTCGTGTTTAGGTTGGAGTTAATATATGTACTTTATATCATCAATTCATTTAAATTAAATGTTTGTTATTTAGTAAACTGACTGTCGGTGTTTCATAACAAACATTATTGTAATTAAAAAAGGATACTATTGGATAGTTCACTTGAATAGAGTATTGTCCGTAGTAGTCAAAGGTTCTGTGTTGGAATCTCAATACTGTCGTTTCTTTTCACTTTAAAAATGACTTTCATTGTTACACTTTATGAATTAAATACTGTTTACATTGTTGTAATATATTTTATTGTTGGACAGTTTTATTATTTGTTCTCGTTTAACCTTTAATTTTTATGCTTCAGCTTTTTTCCTTCTTGACTTCTGTCTTAACTGTTTCATCATTCGTAGCAGAATTTCAGTCTCGTGCTTTATGTTGTTTTTATCATGAACTGTATTCAAATCACTACATTATTTTCACTAAAAGTACACTTCTGACACCAGTGTTGTATCGTATTCTATAGTTAGGCGGGCTGTAATGCTAAGATCAGTCTACAAAACGACAACAAAGTAAATTAATTTATTTTTCTCTATCGTTTCTGCAAGTTGCTCTCACGTGTACTTTGAAGGTCTAATGTAAGAACTAAATATAATTTTCGAGACTAATACCTAACTTTTAAAATTTTATTATTAATCACTCAATAAACTGAATAAACAAAATACTTCCCATTTTAATCCCCGAATAAGTTTTCTGATACTAAAATGAATCATTCACTTATTATTTAATAATTTCTCATGCGTTATCGGTTCCTTGTTAATACAGTGGTAAGTCTACGGATTTACAACGTTGAAATCAGGGGTTCTATTCCCCTCTGTGGACTTTGCTATAAGAAAACACATACACTCACATATTTGTTACTAATTCACTGACTTTTGTACTCAAACTATGCTCAGTTTCCACTCACTACTCCAAATATCCAGATCAACTCATCATGGATCCTTTAGCAAATCTCTAAATTCAATTATTGAAAATCCAGATTACACCAATGCATGGAGGAACAGAAGCACGTGTTATTTTGTCCAGAAATGATGAGAGTATGATAACAGTTGTAAAGGTATTAGTGAAGACTGCGATTTCTTTTTACCGCTAGGGGGAATCGAGCCATGAATCCTCGGATATACAGTCGAGAAAGATAACTCCTTGGCCGCACCTTGCTTACTATTACTATATTTTAGTATATGAAACCCATTACGATGTCAGAGCAATTTGTTTTCTTCTTTCTTTATTATTGAGTGTTGCAACTTCACTTTAGTATCTTGGTTTGATAGGTTAAACTGTTTTTCACTGTTGGAATTATGTCTGGTTGTGTAATTCGTACGGATACTGGTTTTATTTGAGGGCTGGTGTAAAAAGTTACACAATGGGCTTTCTGCGATCTCTTCCCCGCGGGGAATCGAGCTATGGTTTAGAGTATTGTGAGTCCTTCCTCTTATATAGCCTCCCCCAGTGGTATAGCAGCACGTCTGTAAACTTAACACGCTAGAAATTGAGTTTCAATACCCATGGTGGGCGGAGCACAGATAGCCCATTTTTAATCAGAGTATATACTAAATGTTTTCCATAAAGACTGTTGATACGTCATTTTTAATAGGACAATATACTAAATGTTTTCCACAAAGACTGTTGATACGTCATTTTTAATAGGACAATATACTAAATGTTTTCCACAAAGACTGTTGATACGTTAATAGGACTAGATTTCCACAATATCCAGTCATTTTTTATATGACTGATAAATGATGTCATATATCACATTATTGTGATAGGTCACAATAATAGTATACATTATTAGTATTAATGTATACTAATAGTATACGTCATTTTTAATAGGACAATATACTAAATGTTTTCCACAAAGACTGTTGATACGTCATTTTTAAGAGGACAATGTACTAAATGTTTTCCACAAAGACTGTTGATACGTCATTTTTAATAGGACAATGTACAAAATGTTTTCCACAAAGACTGTTGATACGTCATTTTTAATAGGACAATGAACTAAATGTTTTTCACAAAGACTGTTGATACGTCATTTTTAATAGGACAATGTACTAAATGTTTTCCATAAAGACTGTTGATACGTCATTTTTAATGGGACAATGTACTAAATGTTTTCCACAAAGACTGTTAATACGTCATTTTTAATAGGACTATATACTAAATGTTTTCCACAAAGACTGTTGATACGTCATTTTTAATAGGACAATATACTAAATGTTTTGCACAAAGACTGTTGATACGTCATTTTAATAGGACAATGTACTAAATGTTTTCCACAAAGACTGTTGATACGTAATTTTTAATAGGACAATATACTAAATGTTTTCCACAAAGACTGTTGATACGTCATTTTTAATAAGACAATGTACTAAATGTTTTCCACAAAAACTGTTGATACGTCATTTTTAATAGGACAATATACTAAATGTTTTCCACAAAGACTGTTGATACGTCATTTTTAATAGGACAATATACTTAATGTTTTCCACAAAGACTGTTCATACGTCATTTTTAATAGGACAATGTACTAAATGTATTCCACAAAGACTGTTGATACGTCATTTTTAATAGGACAATGTACTAAATGTTTTCCATAAAGACTGTTCATACGTCATTTTTAATAGGACAATGTACTAAATGTTTTCCACAAAGACTGTTGATACGTCATTTTAATAGGACTATATACTAAATGTTTTCCACAAAGACTGTTGATACGTCATTTTAATAGGACAATATACTAAATGTTTTCCACAAAGACTGTTGATACGTCATTTTTAATAGGACAATGTACTAAATGTTTTCCACAAAGACTGTTGATACGTCATTTTTAATAGGACAATATACTAAATGTTTTCCACAAAGACTGTTGATACGTCATTTTTAATAAGACAATGTACTAAATGTTTTCCACAAAAACTGTTGATACGTCATTTTTAATAGGACAATTTACTAAATGTTTTCCACAAAGACTGTTGATACGTCATTTTTAAGAGGACAATATACTAAATGTTTTCCACAAAGACTGTTCATACGTCATTTTTAATAGGACAATGTACTAAATGTATTCCACAAAGACTGTTCATACGTCATTTTTAATAGGACAACGTACTAAATGTTTTCCACAAAGACTGTTGATACGTCATTTTTAATAGGACAATATACTAAATGTTTTCCACAAAGACTGTTGATACGTCATTTTTAATAGGACAATATACTAAATGTTTTCCACAAAGACTGTTGATACGTCATTTTTAATAAGCCAATGTACTAAATGTTTTCCACAAAGACTGTTGATTCGTTATTTTTAATAGGACAATTTACTAAATTTTTTTAACAAAGACTGTTGATACGTCATTTTTAATAGGACTATATACTAAATGTTTTCCACAAAGACTGTTGATACGTCATTTTTAATAGGACAATATACCTAGTGTTTTCCACAAAGACTGTTGATACGTCATTTTTAATAGGACAATGTACTAAATGTTTTCCACAAAGACTGTTGATACGTCATTTTTAATAGGACAATATACTAAATGTTTTCCACAAAGACTGTTAAAACGTCATTTTTTATTAGGACAATATACTAAATGTTTTCCACAAAGACTGTTGATACGTCGTTTTAAAGAGGACAATATACTAAATGTTTTCCACAAAGACTGTTGATACGTCATTTTTAATAGGACAATGTACTAAATCTTTTCCACAAAGACTGTTGATACGTCATTTTTAATAGGACAATGTACTAAATCTTTTCCACAAAAACTGTTGATACGTCATTTTTAATAGGACAACGTACTAAATGTTTTCCACAAAGACTGTTGATACGTCATTTTTAATAGGACAACGTACTAAATGTTTTCCACAAAGACTGTTGATACGTCATTTTTAATAGGACAACGTACTAAATGTTTTCCACAAAGACTGTTGATACGTCATTTTTAATAGGACAATATACTAAATATTTTCCACAAAGACTGTTGATACGTCATTTTTATAGGACAATATACTAAATGTTTTCCACAAAGACTGTTGATACGTCATTTTTAATAGGACAATGTACTAAATGTTTTCCACAAAGACTGTTGATATGTCATTTTTAATAGGACAATATACTAAATGTTTTCCACAAAGACTGTTGATACGTCATTTTTAATAGGACAATGTACTAAATGTTTTCCACAAAGACTGTTGATACGTCATTTTTAAGAAGACAATATGCAAAATGTTTTCCACAAAGACTGTTGATACGTCATCTTTAATAAGCCAATGTACTAAATGTTTTCCACAAAGACTGTTGATACGTCATCTTTAATAAGCCAATGTACTAAATGTTTTCCACAAAGATTGTTGATACGTTATTTTTAATAGGACAATTTACTAAATGTTTTTCACAAGGACTGTTGATACGTCATTTTTTATAGGACAATGTACTAAATGTTTTCAATAAAGACTGTTGATACGTCATTTTTAATAGGACAATGTACTAAATGTTTTCCACAAAGACTATTAATACGTCATTTTTAATAGGACTATATACTAAATGTTTTCCACAAAGACTGTTGATACGACATTTTTAATAGGACAATATACCTAGTGTTTTCCACAAAGACTGTTGATACGTCATTTTAAAGAGGAAAATGTATCAAATGTTTTCCATAAAGACTGTTGATACGTCATTTTTAAGAGGACAATGTACCAAATGTTTTCCACAAAGACTGTTGATACATCATTTTTAATAGGACAATATACTAAATGTTTTCCACAAAGACTGTTCATACGTCATTTTTAAGAAGACAATATACTAAATGTTTTCCACAAAGACTGTTGATACGTCATTTTTAAGAGGACAATGTACTAAATCTTTTCCACAAAGACTGTTGATACGTCATTTTAAAGAGGAAAATGTATCAAATGTTTTCCATAAAGACTGTTGATACGTCATTTTTAAGAGGACAATGTACCAAATGTTTTCCACAAAGACTGTTGATACATCATTTTTAATAGGACAATATACTAAATGTTTTCCACAAAGACTGTTGATACGTCATTTTTAAGAAGACAATATACTAAATGTTTTCCACAAAGACTGTTGATACGTCATTTTAAAGAGGACAATATACTAAATGTTTTCCACAAAGACTGTTGATACGTTATTTTTAATAGTACAATATACTAAATGTTTTCCACAAAGACTGTTGATACGTTATTTTTAATAGGACAATATACTAAATGTTTTCCACAAAGACTGTTGATACGTCATTTTTAAGAAGACAATGTACTAAATGTTTTCCACAAAGACTGTTGATACGTCATTTTTAATAGGACAATATACTAAATGTTTTCCACAAAGACTGTTGATACGTCATTTTTAAGAGGACAATGTACTAAATGTTTTCCACAAAGACTGTTGATACGTCATTTTTAATAGGACAATGTACAAAATGTTTTCCACAAAGACTGTTGATACGTCATTTTTAATAGGACAATGAACTAAATGTTTTTCACAAAGACTGTTGATACGTCATTTTTAATAGGACAATGTACTAAATGTTTTCCATAAAGACTGTTGATACGTCATTTTTAATGGGACAATGTACTAAATGTTTTCCACAAAGACTGTTAATACGTCATTTTTAATAGGACTATATACTAAATGTTTTCCACAAAGACTGTTGATACGTCATTTTTAATAGGACAATATACTAAATGTTTTCCACAAAGACTGTTGATACGTCATTTTTAATAGGACAATGTACTAAATGTTTTCCACAAAGACTGTTGATACGTCATTTTTAATAGGACAATATACTAAATGTTTTCCACAAAGACTGTTGATACGTCATTTTTAATAAGACAATGTACTAAATGTTTTCCACAAAAACTGTTGATACGTCATTTTTAATAGGACAATATACTAAATGTTTTCCACAAAGACTGTTGATACGTCATTTTTAATAGGACAATATACTTAATGTTTTCCACAAAGACTGTTGATACGTCATTTTTAATAGGACAATGTACTAAATGTTTTCCACAAAGACTGTTGATACGTCATTTTTAATAGGACAATGTACTAAATGTTTTCCATAAAGACTGTTCATACGTCATTTTTAATAGGACAATGTACTAAATGTTTTCCACAAAGACTGTTAATACGTCATTTTTAATAGGACAATATACTAAATGTTTTCCACAAAGACTGTTGATACGTCATTTTTAATAGGACAATATACTAAATGTTTTCCACAAAGACTGTTGATACGTCATTTTTAATAGGACAATGTACTAAATGTTTTCCACAAAGACTGTTGATACGTCATTTTTAATAGGACAATATACTAAATGTTTTCCACAAAGACTGTTGATACGTCATTTTTAATAAGACAATGTACTAAATGTTTTCCACAAAACTGTTGATACGTCATTTTTAATAGGACAATTTACTAAATGTTTTCCACAAAGACTGTTGATACGTCATTTTTAAGAGGACAATATACTAAATGTTTTCCACAAAGACTGTTGATACGTCATTTTTAATAGGACAATGTACTAAATGTTTTCCACAAAGACTGTTGATACGTCATTTTTAATAGGACAACGTACTAAATGTTTTCCACAAAGACTGTTGATACGTCATTTTTAATAGGACAATATACTAAATGTTTTCCACAAAGACTGTTGATACGTCATTTTTAATAGGACAATATACTAAATGTTTTCCACAAAGACTGTTGATACGTCATTTTTAATAAGCCAATGTACTAAATGTTTTCCACAAAGACTGTTGATTCGTTATTTTTAATAGGACAATTTACTAAATTTTTTTCACAAAGACTGTTGATACGTCATTTTTAATAGGACAATATACTAAATGTTTTCCACAAAGACTGTTGATACGTCATTTTTAATAGGACAATATACCTAATGTTTTCCACAAAGACTGTTGATACGTCATTTTTAATAGGACAATGTACTAAATGTTTTCCACAAAGACTGTTGATACGTCATTTTAATAGGACAATATACTAAATGTTTTCCACAAAGACTGTTAAAACGTCATTTTTTATTAGGACAATATACTAAATGTTTTCCACAAAGACTGTTGATACGTCGTTTTAAAGAGGACAATATACTAAATGTTTTCCACAAAGACTGTTGATACGTCATTTTTAATAGGACAATGTACTAAATCTTTTCCACAAAGACTGTTGATACGTCATTTTTAATAGGACAATGTACTAAATCTTTTCCACAAAGACTGTTGATACGTCATTTTTAATAGGACAACGTACTAAATGTTTTCCACAAAGACTGTTGATACGTCATTTTTAATAGGACAACGTACTAAATGTTTTCCACAAAGACTGTTGATACGTCATTTTTAATAGGACAACGTACTAAATGTTTTCCACAAAGACTGTTGATACGTCATTTTTAATAGGACAATATACTAAATATTTTCCACAAAGACTGTTGATACGTCATTTTTATAGGACAATATACTAAATGTTTTCCACAAAGACTGTTGATACGTCATTTTTAATAGGACAATGTACTAAATGTTTTCCACAAAGACTGTTGATATGTCATTTTTAATAGGACAATATACTAAATGTTTTCCACAAAGACTGTTGATACGTCATTTTTAATAGGACAATGTACTAAATGTTTTCCACAAAGACTGTTGATACGTCATTTTTAAGAAGACAATATGCAAAATGTTTTCCACAAAGACTGTTGATACGTCATCTTTAATAAGCCAATGTACTAAATGTTTTCCACAAAGACTGTTGATACGTCATCTTTAATAAGCCAATGTACTAAATGTTTTCCACAAAGACTGTTGATACGTTATTTTTAATAGGACAATTTACTAAATGTTTTTCACAAGGACTGTTGATACGTCATTTTTTATAGGACAATGTACTAAATGTTTTCAATAAAGACTGTTGATACGTCATTTTAATAGGACAATGTACTAAATGTTTTCCACAAAGACTGTTGATACGTCATTTTTAATAGGACAATATACTAAATGTTTTCCACAAAGACTGTTGATACGACATTTTAATAGGACAATATACCTAAATGTTTTCCACAAAGACTGTTGATACGTCATTTTAAAGAGGAAAATGTATCAAATGTTTTCCACAAAGACTGTTGATACGTTATTTTTAATAGGACAATATACTAAATGTTTTCCACAAAGACTGTTGATACGTCATTTTTAATAGGACAATATACTAAATGTTTTCCACAAAGACTGTTGATACGTCATTTTTAAGAAGACAATGTACTAAATGTTTTCCACAAAGACTGTTGATACGTCATTTTTAATAGGACAATATACTAAATGTTTTCCACAAAGACTGTTGATACGTCATTTTTAAGAAGACAATGTACTAAATGTTTTCCACAAAGACTGTTGATACGTCATTTTTAAGAAGACAATATACTAAATGTTTTCCACAAAGACTGTTGATACGTCATTTTTAATAGGACAATATACTAAATGTTTTCCACAAAGACTGTTGATACGTCATTTTTAATAGGACAATGTACTAAATGTTTTCCACAAAGACTGTTGATACGTCATTTTTAATAGGACAATGTACTAAATGTTTTCCACAAAGACTGTTGATACGTCATTTTTAATAGGACAACGTACTAAATGTTTTCCACAAAGACTGTTGATACGTCATTTTTAATAGGACAACGTACTAAATGTTTTCCACAAAGACTGTTGATACGTCATTTTAATAGGACAATGTAACTAAATGTTTTCCACAAAGACTGTTGATACGTCATTTTTTAATAGGACAATATACTAAATGTTTTCCACAAAGACTGTTGATACGTCATTTTTAATAGGACAATATACTAAATGTTTTCCACAAAGACTGTTGATACGTCATTTTAATAAGACAATGTACTAAATGTTTTCCACAAAACTGTTGATACGTCATTTTAATAGGACAATGTACTAAATGTTTTCCACAAAGACTGTTGATACGTCATTTTAATAAGACAATATACTAAATGTTTTCCACAAAGACTGTTGATACGTCATTTTAATAGGACAATGTACTAAATGTTTTCCACAAAGACTGTTGATACGTCATTTTAATAGGACAATGTACTAAATCTTTTCCACAAAGACTGTTGATACGTCATTTTTAATAGGACAACGTACTAAATGTTTTCCACAAAGACTGTTGATACGTCATTTTTAATAGGACAATATACTAAATGTTTTCCACAAAGACTGTTGATACGTCATTTTTAATAGGACAATGTACTAAATGTTTTCCACAAAGACTGTTGATACGTCATTTTTAAGAAGACAATATACTAAATGTTTTCCACAAAGACTGTTGATACGTCATTTTTAATAGGACAATATACTAAATGTTTTCCACAAAGACTGTTGATACGTCATTTTTAATAGGACAATATACTAAATGTTTTCCACAAAGACTGTTGATACGTCATTTTTAATAGGACAATGTACTAAATGTTTTCCACAAAGACTGTTGATACGTCATTTTTAATAAGACAATATACTAAATGTTTTCCACAAAGACTGTTGATACGTCGTTTTTTATAGGACAATGTACTAAATGTTTTCCACAAAGACTGTTGATACGTCATTTTTAATAGGACAATATACCTAGTGTTTTCCACAAAGACTGTTGATACGTCGTTTTAAAGAGGACAATATACTAAATGTTTTCCACAAAGACTGTTGATACGTTATTTTTAATAGTACAATATACTAAATGTTTCCACAAAGACTGTTGATACGTTATTTTTAATAGGACAATATACTAAATGTTTTCCACAAAGACTGTTGATACGTCATTTTTAAGAAGACAATGTACTAAATGTTTTCCACAAAGACTGTTGATACGTCATTTTTAATAGGACAATATACTAAATGTTTTCCACAAAGACTGTTGATACGTCATTTTTAAGAAGACAATGTACTAAATGTTTTCCACAAAGACTGTTGATACGTCATTTTTAATAGGACAATATACTAAATGTTTTCCACAAAGACTGTTGATACGTCATTTTTAAGAAGACAATGTATTAAATGTTTTCCACAAAGACTGTTGATACGTCATTTTTAAGAGGACAATATACTAAATGTTTTCCACAAAGACTGTTGATACATCATTTTTAATAGGATAATGTACTAAATGTTTTCCACAAAGACTGTTGATACGTCATTTTTAAGAGGACAACGTACTAAATGTTTTCCACAAAGACTGTTGATACGTCATTTTTAAGAGGACAACGTACTAAATGTTTTCCACAAAGACTGTTGATACGTCATTTTTAAGAGGACAACGTACTAAATGTTTTCCACAAAGACTGTTGATACGTCATTTTTAAGAGGACAATGTACTAAATGTTTTCCACAAAGACTGTTGATACGTCATTTTAAAGAGGAAAATGTATCAAATGTTTTCCATAAAGACTGTTGATACGTCATTTTTAAGAGGACAATGTACCAAATGTTTTCCACAAAGACTGTTGATACGTCATTTTTAATAGGACAATATACTAAATGTTTTCCACAAAGACTGTTGATACGTCATTTTTAAGAAGACAATATACTAAATGTTTTCCACAAAGACTGTTGATACGTCATTTTAAAGAGGACAATATACTAAATGTTTTCCACAAAGACTGTTGATACGTTATTTTTAATAGTACAATATACTAAATGTTTTCCACAAAGACTGTTGATACGTTATTTTTAATAGGACAATATACTAAATGTTTTCCACAAAGACTGTTGATACGTCATTTTTAAGAAGACAATGTACTAAATGTTTTCCACAAAGACTGTTGATACGTCATTTTTAATAGGACAATATACTAAATGTTTTCCACAAAGACTGTTGATACGTCATTTTTAAGAAGACAATGTACTAAATGTTTTCCACAAAGACTGTTGATACGTCATTTTTAAGAAGACAATATACTAAATGTTTTCCACAAAGACTGTTGATACGTCATTTTTAATAGGACAATATACTAAATGTTTTCCACAAAGACTGTTGATACGTTATTTTTAATAGGACAATATACTAAATGTTTTCCACAAAGACTGTTGATACGTCATTTTAAGAAGACAATGTACTAAATGTTTTCCACAAAGACTGTTGATACGTCATTTTAATAGGACAATATACTAAATGTTTTCCACAAAGACTGTTGATACGTCATTTTAAGAAGACAATGTACTAAATGTTTTCCACAAAGACTGTTGATACGTCATTTTAATAGGACAATATACTAAATGTTTTCCACAAAGACTGTTGATACGTCATTTTTAAGAAGACAATGTACTAAATGTTTTCCACAAAGACTGTTGATACGTCATTTTTAAGAGGACAATATACTAAATGTTTTCCACAAAGACTGTTGATACATCATTTTTAATAGGATAATGTACTAAATGTTTTCCACAAAGACTGTTGATACGTCATTTTTAAGAGGACAATATACTAAATGTTTTCCACAAAGACTGTTGATACGTCATTTTTAAGAGGACAATGTACTAAATGTTTTCCACAAAGACTGTTGATACGTCATTTTTAAGAAGACAATGTACTAAATGTTTTCCACAAAGACTGTTGATACGTCATTTTAAGAGGACAATATACTAAATGTTTTCCACAAAGACTGTTGATACGTCATTTTAAGAAGACAATGTACTAAATGTTTTCCACAAAGACTGTTGATACGTCATTTTAAGAGGACAATATACTAAATGTTTTCCACAAAGACTGTTGATACGTCATTTTAATAGGACAATGTACTAAATGTTTTCCACAAAGACTGTTGATACGTCATTTTAATAGGACAATATACTAAATGTTTTCCACAAAGACTGTTGATACGTCATTTTAATAGGACAATATACTAAATGTTTTCCACAAAGACTGTTGATACGTCATTTTAATAGGACAATGTACTAAATGTTTTCCACAAAGACTGTTGATACGTCATTTTTAATAGGACAATATACTAAATGTTTTCCACAAAGACTGTTGATACGTCATTTTTAAGAAGACAATGTACTAAATGTTTTCCACAAAGACTGTTGATACGTCATTTTTAATAGGACAATATACTAAATGTTTTCCACAAAGACTGTTGATACGTCATTTTAATAGGACAATATACTAAATGTTTTCCACAAAGACTGTTGATACGTCATTTTAATAGGACAATGTACTAAATGTTTTCCACAAAGACTGTTGATACGTCATTTTAATAGGACAATGTACTAAATGTTTTCCACAAAGACTGTTGATACGTCATTTTAATAGGACAATGTACTAAATGTTTTCCACAAAGACTGTTGATACGTCATTTTTAATAGGACAATATACTAAATGTTTTCCACAAAGACTGTTGATACGTCATTTTAATAGGACAATATACTAAATGTTTTCCACAAAGACTGTTGATACGTCATTTTTTAATAGGACAATGTACTAAATGTTTTCCACAAAGACTGTTGATACGTCATTTTTAATAGGACAATATACTAAATGTTTTCCACAAAGACTGTTGATACGTCATTTTAATAAGGACAATGTACTAAATGTTTTCCACAAAGACTGTTGATACGTCATTTTTAATAGGACAATATACTAAATGTTTTCCACAAAGACTGTTGATACGTCATTTTTAATAGGACAATATACTAAATGTTTTCCACAAAGACTGTTGATACGTCATTTTAATAGGACAATGTACTAAATGTTTTCCACAAAGACTGTTGATACGTCATTTTAATAGGACAATATACTAAATGTTTTCCACAAAGACTGTTGATACGTCATTTTAAGAAGACAATGTACTAAATGTTTTCCACAAAGACTGTTGATACGTCATTTTAATAGGACAATATACTAAATGTTTTCCACAAAGACTGTTGATACGTCATTTTTAGAAGACAATGTACTAAATGTTTTCCACAAAGACTGTTGATACGTCATTTTTAAGAGGACAATATACTAAATGTTTTCCACAAAGACTGTTGATACGTCATTTTAATAGAACAATGTACTAAATGTTTTCCACAAAGACTGTTGATACGTCATTTTAAGAGGACAACGTACTAAATGTTTTCCACAAAGACTGTTGATACGTCATTTTAAGAGGACAATGTACTAAATGTTTTCCACAAAGACTGTTGATACGTCATTTTAAGAAGACAATGTACTAAATGTTTTCCACAAAGACTGTTGATACGTCATTTTAATAGGACAATATACTAAATGTTTTCCACAAAGACTGTTGATACGTCATTTTTAAAGAGACAATGTACTAAATGTTTTCCACAAAGACTGTTGATACGTCATTTTAAGAGGACAATATACTAAATGTTTTCCACAAAGACTGTTGATACGTCATTTTAATAGGACAATGTACTAAATGTTTTCCACAAAGACTGTTGATACGTCATTTTAATAGGACAATATACTAAATGTTTTCCACAAAGACTGTTGATACGTCATTTTAATAGGACAATATACTAAATGTTTTCCACAAAGACTGTTGATACGTCATTTTAATAGGACAATGTACTAAATGTTTTCCACAAAGACTGTTGATACGTCATTTTAATAGGACAATATACTAAATGTTTTCCACAAAGACTGTTGATACGTCATTTTTAATAAGACAATGTACTAAATGTTTTCCACAAAGACTGTTGATACGTCATTTTAATAGGACAATATACTAAATGTTTTCCACAAAGACTGTTGATACGTCATTTTAATAGGACAATATACTAAATGTTTTCCACAAAGACTGTTGATACGTCATTTTAATAGGACAATGTACTAAATGTTTTCCACAAAGACTGTTGATACGTCATTTTTAATAGGACAATGTACTAAATGTTTTCCACAAAGACTGTTGATACGTCATTTTTAATAGGACAATGTACTAAATGTTTTCCACAAAGACTGTTGATACGTCATTTTTAATAGGACAATATACTAAATGTTTTCCACAAAGACTGTTGATACGTCATTTTAATAGGACAATATACTAAATGTTTTCCACAAAGACTGTTGATACGTCATTTTTAATAGGACAATGTACTAAATGTTTTCCACAAAGACTGTTGATACGTCATTTTTAATAGGACAATATACTAAATGTTTTCCACAAAGACTGTTGATACGTCATTTTTAATAAGACAATGTACTAAATGTTTTCCACAAAGACTGTTGATACGTCATTTTTAATAGGACAATATACTAAATGTTTTCCACAAAGACTGTTGATACGTCATTTTTAATAGGACAATATACTAAATGTTTTCCACAAAGACTGTTGATACGTCATTTTAATAGGACAATGTACTAAATGTTTTCCACAAAGACTGTTGATACGTCATTTTTTAATAGGACAATATACTAAATGTTTTCCACAAAGACTGTTGATACGTCATTTTAATAGGACAATATACTAAATGTTTTCCACAAAGACTGTTGATACGTCATTTTTAATAAGACAATGTACTAAATGTTTTCCACAAAGACTGTTGATACGTCATTTTAATAGGACAATATACTAAATATTTTCCACAAAGACTGTTGATACGTCATTTTTATAGGACAATATACTAAATGTTTTCCACAAAGACTGTTGATACGTCATTTTTAATAGGACAATGTACTAAATGTTTTCCACAAAGACTGTTGATACGTCATTTTTAATAGGACAATATACTAAATGTTTTCCACAAAGACTGTTGATACGTCATTTTTTATTAGGACAATATACTAAATGTTTTCCACAAAGACTGTTGATACGTCATTTTAAAGAGGACAATATACTAAATGTTTTCCACAAAGACTGTTGATACGTCATTTTTAATAGGACAATATACTAAATGTTTTCCACAAAGACTGTTGATACGTCATTTTTAATAGGACAATGTACTAAATGTTTTCCACAAAGACTGTTGATACGTCATTTTTAATAGGACAATATACTAAATGTTTTCCACAAAGACTGTTGATACGTCATTTTTAATAGGACAATATACTAAATGTTTTCCACAAAGACTGTTGATACGTCATTTTTAATAGGACAATGTACTAAATGTTTTCCACAAAGACTGTTGATACGTCATTTTAATAGGACAATATACTAAATGTTTTCCACAAAGACTGTTGAAAACGTCATTTTTATTAGGACAATATACTAAATGTTTTCCACAAAGACTGTTGATACGTCATTTTAAAGAGGACAATATACTAAATGTTTTCCACAAAGACTGTTGATACGTCATTTTAATAGGACAATGTACTAAATGTTTTCCACAAAGACTGTTGATACGTCATTTTTAATAGGACAATGTACTAAATGTTTTCCACAAAGACTGTTGATACGTCATATTTAAGAGGACAACGTACTAAATGTTTTCCACAAAGACTGTTGATACGTCATTTTAATAGGACAATGTACTAAATGTTTTCCACAAAGACTGTTGATACGTCATTTTTAATAGGACAATGTACTAAATGTTTTCCACAAAGACTGTTGATACGTCATTTTTAATAGGACAATATACTAAATGTTTTCCACAAAGACTGTTGATACGTCATTTTATAGGACAATATACTAAATGTTTTCCACAAAGACTGTTGATACGTCATTTTAATAGGACAATGTACTAAATGTTTTCCACAAAGACTGTTGATACGTCATTTTTAATAGGACAATATACTAAATGTTTTCCACAAAGACTGTTGATACGTCATTTTAATAGGACAATGTACTAAATGTTTTCCACAAAGACTGTTGATACGTCATTTTAAGAGGACAATATACTAAATGTTTTCCACAAAGACTGTTGATACGTCATTTTTAATAAGACAATGTACTAAATGTTTTCCACAAAGACTGTTGATACGTCATTTTTAATAAGACAATGTACTAAATGTTTTCCACAAAGACTGTTGATACGTTATTTTAATAGGACAATATACTAAATGTTTTCCACAAAGACTGTTGATACGTCATTTTTAAGAGGACAATGTACTAAATGTTTTCCACAAAGACTGTTGATACGTCATTTTAAAGAGGACAATGTACTAAATGTTTTCCACAAAGACTGTTGATACGTCATTTTTAATAGGACAATATACTAAATGTTTTCCACAAAGACTGTTGATACATTATTTTTAATAGTACAATATACTAAATGTTTTCCACAAAGACTGTTGATACGTCATTTTAAAGAGTAAAATGTATCAAATGTTCTCCATAAAGACTGTTGATACGTCATTTTTAAGAGGACAATGTACTAAATGTTTTCCACAAAGACTGTTGATACGTCATTTTAATAGGACAATATACTAAATGTTTTCCACAAAGACTGTTGATACGTCATTTTTAAGAAGACAATATACTAAATGTTTTCCACAAAGACTGTTGATACGTCATTTTTAAGAGGACAATGTACTAAATGTTTTCCACAAAGACTGTTGATACGTCATTTTAAAGAGGAAAATGTATCAAATGTTTTCCATAAAGACTGTTGATACGTCATTTTTAAGAGGACAATGTACCAAATGTTTTCCACAAAGACTGTTGATACGTCATTTTAATAGGACAATATACTGAATGTTTTCCACAAAGACTGTTGATACGTCATTTTTAAGAAGACAATATACTAAATGTTTTCCACAAAGACTGTTGATACGTCATTTTAAAGAGGACAATATACTAAATGTTTTCCACAAAGACTGTTGATACGTCATTTTTAATAGTACAATATACTAAATGTTTTCCACAAAGACTGTTGATACGTTATTTTTAATAGGACAATATACTAAATGTTTTCCACAAAGACTGTTGATACGTCATTTTTAAGAAGACAATGTACTAAATGTTTTCCACAAAGACTGTTGATACGTCATTTTTAATAGGACAATATACTAAATGTTTTCCACAAAGACTGTTGATACGTCATTTTTAAGAAGACAATGTACTAAATGTTTTCCACAAAGACTGTTGATACGTCATTTTTAAGAAGACAATATACTAAATGTTTTCCACAAAGACTGTTGATACGTCATTTTTAATAGGACAATATACTAAATGTTTTCCACAAAGACTGTTGATACGTCATTTTTAATAGGACAATGTACTAAATGTTTTCCACAAAGACTGTTGATACGTCATTTTTAATAGGACAATGTACTAAATGTTTTCCACAAAGACTGTTGATACGTCATTTTTAATAGGACAATATACTAAATGTTTTCCACAAAGACTGTTGATACGTCATTTTTAATAGGACAACGTACTAAATGTTTTCCACAAAGACTGTTGATACGTCATTTTAATAGGACAATATACTAAATGTTTTCCACAAAGACTGTTGATACGTCATTTTAATAGGACAATATACTAAATGTTTTCCACAAAGACTGTTGATACGTCATTTTTATAGGACAATATACTAAATGTTTTCCACAAAGACTGTTGATACGTCATTTTAATAGGACAATATACTAAATGTTTTCCACAAAGACTGTTGATACGTCATTTTTAATAGGACAATGTACTAAATGTTTTCCACAAAGACTGTTGATACGTCATTTTAATAGGACAATGTACTAAATGTTTTCCACAAAGACTGTTGATACGTCATTTTTTAATAGGACAATATACTAAATGTTTTCCACAAAGACTGTTGATACGTCATTTTAATAGGACAATGTACTAAATGTTTTCCACAAAGACTGTTGATACGTCATTTTAATAGGACAATGTACTAAATGTTTTCCACAAAGACTGTTGATACGTCATTTTTAAGAGGACAACGTACTAAATGTTTTCCACAAAGACTGTTGATACGTCATTTTAATAGGACAATATACTAAATGTTTTCCACAAAGACTGTTGATACGTCATTTTAATAGGACAATGTACTAAATGTTTTCCACAAAGACTGTTGATACGTCATTTTAAGTAGACAATATACTAAATGTTTTCCACAAAGACTGTTGATACGTCATTTTTAATAGGACAATATACTAAATGTTTTCCACAAAGACTGTTGATACGTCATTTTAATAGGACAATATACTAAATGTTTTCCACAAAGACTGTTGATACGTCATTTTAATAGGACAATGTACTAAATGTTTTCCACAAAGACTGTTGATACGTCATTTTAATAGGACAATATACTAAATGTTTTCCACAAAGACTGTTGATACGTCATTTTTTATAGGACAATGTACTAAATGTTTTCCACAAAGACTGTTGATACGTCATTTTTAATAGGACAATATACTAAATGTTTTCCACAAAGACTGTTGATACGTCATTTTAAGAGGACAATATACTAAATGTTTTCCACAAAGACTGTTGATACGTCATTTTTAATAGGACAATATACTAAATGTTTCCACAAAGACTGTTGATACGTTATTTTTAATAGGACAATATACTAAATGTTTTCCACAAAGACTGTTGATACGTCATTTTTAAGAAGACAATGTACTAAATGTTTTCCACAAAGACTGTTGATACGTCATTTTAATAGGACAATATACTAAATGTTTTCCACAAAGACTGTTGATACGTCATTTTAAGAAGACAATGTACTAAATGTTTTCCACAGACAATGTACTAAATGTTTTCCACAAAGACTGTTGATACGTCATTTTTAATAGGACAATGTACTAAATGTTTTCCACAAAGACTGTTGATACGTCATTTTTAAGAGGACAATATACTAAATGTTTTCCACAAAGACTGTTGATACGTCATTTTTAAGAGGACAATGTACTAAATGTTTTCCACAAAGACTGTTGATACGTCATTTTTAAGAGGACAATGTACTAAATGTTTTCCACAAAGACTGTTGATACGTCATTTTTAAGAGGACAACGTACTAAATGTTTTCCACAAAGACTGTTGATACGTCATTTTTAAGAGGACAACGTACTAAATGTTTTCCACAAAGACTGTTGATACGTCATTTTTAAGAGGACAATGTACTAAATGTTTTCCACAAAGACTGTTGATACGTCATTTTAAAGAGGAAAATGTATCAAATGTTTTCCATAAAGACTGTTGATACGTCATTTTTAAGAGGACAATGTACTAAATGTTTTCCACAAAGACTGTTGATACATCATTTTAATAGGACAATATACTAAATGTTTTCCACAAAGACTGTTGATACGTCATTTTTAAGAAGACAATATACTAAATGTTTTCCACAAAGACTGTTGATACGTCATTTTAAAGAGGACAATATACTAAATGTTTTCCACAAAGACTGTTGATACGTTATTTTTAATAGTACAATATACTAAATGTTTTCCACAAAGACTGTTGATACGTTATTTTTAATAGGACAATATACTAAATGTTTTCCACAAAGACTGTTGATACGTCATTTTTAAGAAGACAATGTACTAAATGTTTTCCACAAAGACTGTTGATACGTCATTTTTAATAGGACAATATACTAAATGTTTTCCACAAAGACTGTTGATACGTCATTTTTAAGAAGACAATGTACTAAATGTTTTCCACAAAGACTGTTGATACGTCATTTTTAAGAGGACAATATACTAAATGTTTTCCACAAAGACTGTTGATACGTCATTTTAATAGGACAATATACTAAATGTTTTCCACAAAGACTGTTGATACGTCATTTTTTAAGAGACAATATACTAAATGTTTTCCACAAAGACTGTTGATACGTCATTTTTAAGAGGACAATATACTAAATGTTTTCCACAAAGACTGTTGATACGTCATTTTTAATAGGACAATATACTAAATGTTTTCCACAAAGACTGTTGATACGTCATTTTTAAGAGGACAATGTACTAAATGTTTTCCACAAAGACTGTTGATACGTCATTTTAATAGGACAATATACTAAATGTTTTCCACAAAGACTGTTGATACGTCATTTTAAGAAGACAATATACTAAATGTTTTCCACAAAGACTGTTGATACGTCATTTTAATAGAGGACAATATACTAAATGTTTTCCACAAAGACTGTTGATACGTCATTTTAATAGGACAATATACTAAATGTTTTCCACAAAGACTGTTGATACGTCATTTTTTAATAGAGGACAATATACTAAATGTTTTCCACAAAGACTGTTGATACGTCATTTTTTAAGAAGACAATGTACTAAATGTTTTCCACAAAGACTGTTGATACGTCATTTTAAGAGGACAATATACTAAATGTTTTCCACAAAGACTGTTGATACGTCATTTTTTAAGAAGACAA
>NC_134831.1:112377096-112481578 GCF_004210375.1 Tachypleus tridentatus
AGTTCAATCAGGTCAAAATAAAAGGTTAAAAAATAAATATTTTTTTCTACCTGATATGAAAACTGACGAATTTCTTTATACAGCCTGTTAGCTTCCTCAATAACTCACTTGGGTAAACAGATCCTGAAAAATCACCGGGGAGAAATTGACTGAATGTACATATGTTAAAGCTGAGTAATAGTTTAGTTATGTTTTGGTTTAAATTTCGCGCAAAGCTACGAGGGGCTAACTGCGCTAGCCGTTCCTAATTTAGCAGTGTAAGGCTAGAAGGATGGCAGTTAGTCATCACCCCCACCGCCAACTCTTGGGCTACTCTTTTACCGACGAATAATGGGATTGACCGTCACACTATAATGCTCCCACGGCTGAACGGGCGAGCATGTTTGGTGTGGTTTAGTTATTTAAACAGTTGTGTGGATAAAGGTGTACAGTTTGACATGTTATTAACACGTTTCGAAAGGGAACTGGAAACAAAACTGATTACGTATCTGTTTACAAAATTTATTGTGTGTAGTTTCTTATAGCAAACCCACATCGGGCTATCTGCTGTATCCACCGAGGTGAATCGAGCCCATGATTTTAGCGTTGTACAAGGTTACTTTTACTTTTGAGTTTTCTTCATATTGAAATCAAGAGGTTTGCTTTCAATCAATTATTTAATATCTTAACACCTATCTTTAGCAGACACATGAAATATAATATTTTCAAATAGATTGTTTTTTTTAAATGTTTATCTACGATTTTTCATATTTAAGAATTCAAAAAAATACATATATATATATACATACTTTGTAACTGCTAACACATTTCTATTCGTTTCGCTTAAGTTCTAAAATCGATATTATTTCTATTTGGAGAAAATTACAGGACGTAATAGTTCCATCGCTTTCAGGAGACAAATTGTATTTGTTGAGACAAACCTAAACAAACACGTACGTTAACAGGAAATCACTTTCCAAACAATATTGGCATTTAATTGAAATTAAATAATTTTTCTCAACCAGAAAACTGAAAGCACCAGATCATAGTTGTAAACTTGAATAAACTAATTGTACGATTAAAAAAGAAACAAATTCAGTACGGTGTGTGCTAAGTTAAAACGAAACAATTAGACATGAGAATTATAAGACTTGAGACTGGCTATTCCAGATACTGTCTCCTTGGCTGGTTACAGTAAAGATGCTCACTTGAGTGGTTTTAAGATACCCCTCTCCCCTCGTGAACTGGTAAACTAAAATGCCATATGGGACATTCCTTGGGCTCGACGAACAATGTCACTGTCGTTTTCTTCCGTCAGGTATTTCTCAGTTTCTACGTCCATTTCCGAAGTCAAGTTTTCATTTCTAAGCCAGCCTTTTCGATGTTTTGCTTTTCCTTAGAAAATAAATAATTATCGGGTTAGACCGATGAGTCGTCTAAACGCGATGTACGTCAAAAGTGAAAACATTTATACAGACATAAAAAAAATAAAACAGAGAAAATACGGTCGCGCTATTTAATGAATCTACTTTGATGTTGCTTTCGGTCATTCAACGATAAAATAGATCAACTATTGATCATTAAAAACGGTTTTAATAAATATTTATCTTTTATAACAGATTGGAAAATTAACACAAATCACTCAAGTTTAACATGAAACTTGAATAAACATTAAAATGTTTGACGACATGTTTTCATGTGTGTAGTAATACAGGATAATGTGTTAATACGTGTGTTAATGTAAGATAATGTGTTTCTGTGCGTGTGTTAATATAGGATACAATCCTAGTACGTGCGTTAATGCACAACAGCGTGTATATGTGTGTATCAATATAACATGTTTAGGGTGAGTGTGTGTGTATGTAAATGTATTAAACATGTTTAAGTGTGTATTAATATAACATGTTTAGTAGTATATGTGTATGTGTCTTAATTACAAGGTTCACTGGTATAATATAATGTGTTGGTGTATGCTGACATTCCCAGTATGTTTGATTATTTGTGGTTGTGTAGAACCGACTAACAAATCAGTGATAAATAAAGATATATATATTTACCCCTACTTCAAACCGTACAGTGTAGAACCAACTAACAAATCAGTGATAAATAAAGATATATATATTTACCCCTACTTCAAACCGTACAGTGTAGAACCAACTAACAAATCAGTGATAAATAAAGATATATATATTTACTCCTACTTCAAACCGTGCAGTGTAGAACCGACTAACAAATCAGTGATAAATAAAGATATATATATTTACTCCTACTTCAAACCGTGCAGTGTAGAACCGACTAACAAATCAGTGATAAATAAAGATATATATATTTACTTCTACTTCAAACCGTGCCGAGTAGAGACCGACTAACAAATCAGTGATATATGAAGATATATATATTTACGTCTTCTTCAAACCGTACAGTGTAATACCGACTAACAAATCAGTGATAAATAAACATATATATATTTACCCCTACTTCAAACCGTACAGTGTAGAACCGAAAAACAAATCAGTGATAAATAATGATATATGTATTTACCCCTACTTCAAACCGTACAGTGTAGAACCGAAAAACAAATCAGTGATAAATAATGATATATATATTTACCCCTACTTCAAACCGTACAGTGTAGAACCGAAAAACAAATCAGTGATAAATAATGATATATGTATTTACCCCTACTTCAAACCGTACAGTGTAGAACCGAAAAACAAATCAGTGATAAATAATGATATATATATTTACCTACTTCAAACCGTACAGTGTAGAACCGAAAAACAAATCAGTGATAAATAATGATATATGTATTTACCCCTACTTCAAACCGTACAGTGTAGAACCGAAAAACAAATCAGTGATAAATAATGATATATATATTTACCCCTACTTCAAACCGTACAGTGTAGAACCGAAAAACAAATCAGTGATAAATAATGATATATGTATTTACCCCTACTTCAAACCGTACAGTGTAGAACCGAAAAACAAATCAGTGATAAATAATGATATATGTATTTACCTACTTCAAACCGTACAGTGTAATACCGACTAACAAATCAGTGATAAATAAGTATATATATATTTACCTCTACTTCAAACCGTACAAGGTTTGGCCTGTTTATTATGAAGACTGGTTTCTGCGAACGAGAATATATGTTAACATGTCTTTTCTAAAAAACACAAACAAGAACAAATGTATGTTTTTAACGTTTCAAAGTTTAGGCTATTCAAATTACTATGAAGTTAAACAAACTGAAACGTATAAAATACAGATACTGTAAAAACAACGTTTGTTGAAATGAAAGCCAGATAAGCTACTTTTCAGCACCTTAATATATGATAAAACACCCCATTTCATACATATAAATCAAGTTTATATAAAGCAGTCTAGTTTGGGTCACGTTTATACACATAAAACAACCTAGTTTGAATTGCGTTTATACATATAAAACAATCTAGTTTAAATCATGTTTATACATATAATACAACCTAGTTTGGATTATGATTATACATATAAAACAACCTCGTTTGGATTATGATTATACATATAAAACAACCTAGTTTGAATTATGTTTATACATATAAAATAATCTAGTTTAAATCATGTTTATACATACACATATATATACTCTTGCACTACACTTTACCAACTAATAGTGGGATTGGCCATAATATTAGAACACCCCGGTTGAAAGGATAAGCATATTTGGTGTGACGGGGATTCGAACTCGCAACTCTCAGATTACGAGCCGAGTACTTTAACCACCTGGCCATGTCGGGCCTTACTGTGTTTAAAATACTGATATTACATTCTATTGTTTCTTGAATAATCCATAAATTACAGATTAACTATTTAGTGGTTGATAATGTGATAGGCCTAATAACTAACTGATGTCTTATGATAAAAATAATTTAAATATATATATGCCAAAACACAAAATATCAAATATTGTGCCTTCCTATTTCTACATAGCAGCTTAGATTACGTGGACATTATGTACAATTGATAGAGAAAGTAGACGTCTTCTTCACCTATGGAGATAAACAGTACTTACAACGGGTCTTTTTTTGGGATGTTGAAACGAATACAGGTATGTTCTCCGGCGTTCTCAGGAGACTTTGGGGAACTTTACCAAGACATATCTCGGCAATATCACAAGATATACTGGCCACATCGTTCACTAGTGACTGCCACATGTCTGAGAATACATCAAAATTATCTCTGACTATCTTGCTTGTGGGGTGGAGGTAAAGGGTGTGGCAGGCATTCAAGACCTGTGGGAGGAAACGTGTGGGTTTAGTATGTAACACTACTAACTTTGTTACGTAGAAACTTTAAACAAACTCTTAATGTCAAGGATTAATAGCACTTAATAAGACCAACGTGCACAATCTAGTGCAATAGTGTGTCTCATCAGTATGTACTATTGCAATGGTGTGTCTCATCCAGTATACTAGTGCAATGGTGTGTCTCATCAGTATACTAGTACAATGGTTGTATCTCATCAGTATTCTGCGTGCAATGGTGTCTCATCAGTATACTAGTGCAATGAGTGTGTCTCATCAGGTACTACTAGTGCAATTGTGTGTTCATCAGTATACATAGTGCAATACTGTGCATCGGTATACTAGTGCAGTGGTGTGTCTCATCAGGTATACTAGTGCAATTGTGTGTTTCATCGGTATACTGGTGCGGTAGTGTGTCTCATCAGGCATACTAGTTACAGCAGTTATTGTCTCATCGGTATACTAGTGCAATGGTGTGTTCTCATCCAGGTATACTAGTTGTGCAATGGTTGTGTCTCATCAATATACTAGTGCAATTGGTGGCTGTTTCATCAGTATACTAGTGCAATAGTGTGTCTCATCAGTATACTAGTGCAATTGTTGTGTTTCATCAAGTATACTAGTGCGGTAGGTGTGTCTCATCAGTCATACTAGTGCAAAAGTAAAGTGTGTCTCATCAGTATACTGAGTGCAATGGTGTATGTCTCATCGGTATACTAGTTGCAGTGGTGTGTCTCATCAGTATACTAGTGCAATGGTGTGTCTCATCAATATACTAGTGCAATTGTAGGTGTTTAATATCCAGTATACTAGTTGCAATAGTGTCTCATCAGTATACTAGTGCAACAATGGTGTCTCATCAGCATACTAGTGCAATTTGTATTTGTTTCATCAGTATACTAGTGCAATAGTGTGTCTCATCGGTATACTAGTGCAATGGTTGGTGTCCCATCAGCATACTAGTGCAATGGTGTATCTCATCAGTATACTAGTGCAGTGGTGTGTCTCATCGGCATACTAGTGCAATGGTGTGTCTCACCAGTATACTAGTGCAATGGTGTGTTTCATCAGTATATTAGTGCAATGGTGAGTCTCATCAGCATACTAGTGCAATAGGTGTGTCTCATCAGGTATACTAGTGCAATGGTGAGTCCTCATCAGCATACTAGTGCAATGGTGTGTCTCATCAGTATACCAGTGCAATGGTGAAGTCCCATCAGCATACCAGTGCAATGGTGCGTCTCATCAGCATACCAGCGCAATGGTGTGTCCCATAATATACCAGTGCAATTGTGTGTCTCCATCAGTATACCAGTGAAATAGTGTGTCCCATCAGTATACCAGTGCAAGTAGGTGTGTCTTCATCAGTATACCACTGCAATGGTGTGTCCCATCCGGCATACCAGTGCAATTGTGTGTTTCCCCATCAGCATACCAGTGCAATAGGTAGTGTGTCCAATCAGCATACCTAGTGCAATGGTGTGTCCCATCAGTATACTAGTGCAATGGCGTGTCTCAATCAGCATACTAGTGCAATGGTGTTGTCTAATCAGTATACCAGCGCAATGGTTGTGTCCCATCAGCATACTAGTGCAATAGTGCGTCTCATCAGTATACTAGTGCAATTGTGCGTTCCATCAGTATACCAGTGCAATAGTGTGTTCCATCAATATACTGGTGCAATTGTGATTTCCATCAGTATACTAGTGCAATAGTGTGTCATTGTCCAGTATACTGTAGTTGCAATTGGTGGTTTCATCAGTATACCAGTGCAGCAGTGTCTCATCAGTATACCAGTGCAATAGTGTGTCCCATCAGTATATACTAGCGCAATGGTGTGTCTCATCAGCATACCAGTGCAATGGTGTGTCTCATCAGGCATACCAGTGCAATGGTGCGTCTCATCAGCATACCAGTGCAATTGTGTGTTTCATCGGTATACTAGCGCAATAGTGCGTCCCATCAGCATACCAGCGCAATGGTGCGTGTCCCATCAGCATACCAGTGCAATGGTGTGTCCCATCAGCATACCAGCGCAATGGTGTGGTCCCATCAGCATACTAGTGCAATGGTGTGTCCCATCAGCATACCAGCGCAATGGTGTGTCTCATCAGCATACTAGTGCAATGGTGAGTCCCATCAGCATACTAGTGCAATGGTGTGTCTCATCAGTATACCAGTGCAATGGTGAGTCTCATCAGCATACCAGTGCAATGGTGTGTCTCATCAGCATACCAGTGCAATGGTGTGTCCCATCAGCATACCAGTGCAATGGTGTGTCTCATAATATACTCAGTGCAATTGTGTGTTTCATCAGCATACCAGTGAAATAGTGCGTCCCATCAGCATACCAGTTGCAGGTGCAATGGTGCAAGTCTCATCAGCATACCACTGCAATGGTTGTGTCTCATCAGCATACCAGTGCAATGGTATTGTCTAATCAGCATACTAGTGCAATAGTGTCTCCATCAGCATACCAGTGCAATATTTGGTGCGTCTCATCAGTATACTAGCGCAAATGGTGTTGTCTCATCAATATACCAGTGCAATAGTGTGTTTCATCAGCATACATAGTGCAGCAATAGTGTGTCTCCATCAGCATACTAGTGCAATGGTGTGTTTCATCAGTATACCAGTGCAATTGTGCGTTCCATCAGCATACCAGCGCAATAGTGTGTTTCATCAGCATACCAGTGCAATAGCGTGTCTCCATCAGCATACCAGCGCAATGGTGTTTCCATCAGCATACCAGCGTGCGGTAGTGTGTCTCATCAGCATACCAGTGCAGTAGTTGCGTCCCATCAGGCATACCAGTGCAATAGTGTGTCTCATCAGTATACCAGTGCAATGGTGTGTCCTCATCAATATACCAGTGCAATTACGGTGTGCTTTCATCAGCATACTCAGCGCAATAGTGTGTCCTCATCAGCATACCAGTGCACGCGTTGTGTCTCATCAGCATACCAGCGCAATTGTGTGTTTCATCAGCATACCAGCGCAATGGTGTGGTCCCCATCAGCATACCAGCGCAATGGTGCGTCCCATCAGCATTTGCAACCGTGTGTCTATCAGCATACCAGTGCAATGGTGTGTCCCATCGGCATACCAGCGCAATGGTGTGTCCCATCAGCATACCAGTGCACATGGTTGTCTCATCAGGCATACTAGTGCAATGAGTTGTGTCCCCATCAGCATACCAGCGCAATGGTGCGTCCCCACCAGCATACCAGCGCAATGGTGTGTCCTCATCAGTACATACTACAGTGCAATGGTGTGTCCCCATCAGCATACTAGTGCAATGGTGAGTCCCATCAGCATACTCAGTGCAATGGTGTGTAACTCATCAGTAATACTAGTGCAGTGGTGGAGTCTCATCAGCATACCAGTGCAATGGTATGTCTCATCGGTATACTAGTGCAATGGTAAGTCTCATCAGCATACCAGTGCAATGTTGTGTCTCATCAGCATACCAATGCAATGGTGTGTCTCCATAATATACCAGTGCAGTGTATTGTTCTCATCAGCATACCAGCGTGCAATAGTGTGTCCCATCAGTATACTAGCGCAATGGTTGCGTCTCATCAGGTATACTACCGCAATGGTGTGTCCCATAACATACCAGTGCAATTGTGTGTTTCCATCAGCATACCAGTGAAATAGTGTGTCTCCATCAGCATACCAGCGCATGGTGTGTCTCCATCAGCATACCAGTGCAATGGCGTGTGTCTAATCAGGCATACCAGTGCAATGGTGTGTCCCATCAGCATACCAGCGCAATGGTGCGTCCCATCAGGCATACCAGTGCAATGGTTGTGTCTCATCAATATACTAGCGCACGGTGTGTGTTTCATCAGCATACCAGTGCAATAGTGTGTCCCATCAGCATACCAGCGCAATAGTTGTGTTTCATCAGCATACACCAGTTTGCACCAGTGCGTTTCATCAGTATACCAGTGCAATAGTGTGTTTCATCAGTATACCAGTGCAATAGCGATGTCTCATCAGTATACCAGTACAATTTAGTGTGTTTCATCAGCATACCAGTGCAGTCGGTGTATCCCATCAGCATACCAGTGCAATGGTGCGTCTCATCAGTATACCAGCGCAATGGTTGTTGTCCCATCGGTATACCCAGTGCAGTGGTTGTGTCCCATCAGCATACCAGTGCAATGGTGTGTCCCATCAAGTATACCAGTGCAATTGTGTGTTTCATCAGTATGCCAGTGCAATGGTGTGTCTCCATCCAGCATACTAGTGCAAGTGGTGTGTCTCATCAGCATACTGGTGCGGTATTGTGTGTTTCATCAGTATACCTAGTGCAATAGTATTGTCCCATCAGTTTATACCAGCGCAATGGTGTCCTCATCAGCACATACTAGTGCAATGGTGCGTCTCATCAGCATACCAATGCAATGGTGTGTCTCATCGGTACAACTAGTGCAATGGTGTGTCTCATCAGCATACTAGTGCAATGGTGTGTCTCATCAGCATACTAGTGCAATGGTGTGTTGTCTCATCCAGTATACTGGTGCAATGGTGAGTCTCATCCAGTATACTAGTGCAATGGTGTGTCTCATCAGGTATACCAGTGCAATGGTGAGTCTCATCAGCATACCAGTGCAATGGTGTGTCCCATCAGTATACTAGTGCAATCGGTAAGTCTCATCAGTATACTAGTGCAATGGTGTGTCTCATCAGTACACCAATGCAATGGTGCGTGTCTCATAATATACTAGTGCAATTGGTGTTTCATCAGCATACCAGTGCAATAGTGTGTCTCATCAGTATACCAGTGCAATAGGTATTGTCTCATCGGTATACCACTGCAGTAGTTGGTGTCTCATCAGCATACTAGCGCAGTTCAGGTGTTTCATCAGTATACTAGTGCAATAGTGTGTCTAATCGGTATACCAGTGCAATGGTGTGTCTCATCAGTATACTAGTGCAATGGTGTGTTTCATCAGCATACTATAGTGCAATGGTGTGTCTAATCAGTATACTAGTGCAATGGTGCGTCTCATCATCAGCAGCTCAGCGCAATGGCAGTGTCCCATCAGCATACCAGCGCAATGGTGTGTCTCATCAGTATACCAGTGCAATGGTGAGTCCTCATCGGCATACCAGCGCAATGGTGTTGTCCCATCAGTATACCAGTGCAATGGTGTCGTCCCATAATATACCAGTGCAATTTGGTATTATTGTTTCATCAGTATACCGGTGAAATAGTGCGTCTCATCAGTATACCAGTGCAATAGTGTATTGTCTCATCAGCATACCACTGCAATGGTGTGTCTCATCAGCATACCAGTGCAATGGTGGTGTCTAATCGGTATACTGGTGCAATATTGTGTCTCATCAGTATACTAGTGCAGTAGTTATTGTCTCATCAGTATACTAGTGCAATGGTGTCTCATCCAATATACTAGTGCAATTGGTGTGTTTCATCGGTATACTAGTGCAATAGTTATGTCCCATCAGTATACTAGTGCAATAGTGTGTTTCATCAGTATACTAGTGCAATTGTGCGTTTCATCAGTATACTAGTGCAATAGTGTGTTTCATCAGTATACTAGTGCAATAGCGTGTCTCATCAGTATACTAGTGCAATTGTGTGTTTCATCAGTATACTAGTGCAGTAGTGTGTCTCATCAGTATACTAGTGCAATGGTGTGTCTCATCAGTATACTAGTGCAATGGTGTGTCTCATCAGTATACTAGTGCAATGGTGTGTCTCATCACATATACTAGTGCAATTGTATTGTTTCATCAGGTATACTAGTGCAATAGTGTGTCATGGCCCATCAGTATACTAGATTGCAATGGTGTGTCTCATCAGCATACTAGTGCAATTTATTGTGTTTCATCAGGTATACTAGTGCAATGGCGGGTGTGTCTCATCAGTATACTAGTGCAATGGTGTGTCTCATCAGCATACTAGTGCAATGGTGTGTCTCATCAGTATACTAGTGCAATGGCGTTGTCTCTCATCAGCATACCTAGTGCAATGGTGGTGTCTCATCAGCATACTAGTGCAATGGTGTGTCTCATCAGTATACTAGTGCAATGGTGTGTCTCATCAGTATACTAGTGCAATGGTGTGTCTCATCAGCATACTAGTGCAATGGTGTGTCTCATCAGTATACTAGTGCAATGGTAAGTCTCATCAGTATACTAGTGCAATGGTGTGTCTCATCAGTATACTAATGCAATGGTGTGTCTCATAATATACTAGTGCAGTTGTGCAGGTATTTGTTTCATCAGTATACTAGTGCAATAGTGCGTCTCCACTCAGTATACTAGTGCAATGGTGTGTCTCATCAGCATACTACTGCAATGGTTCGATGTCTCATAATATACTAGTGCAATTTGTGTGTTTCATCAGTATACTAGTGAAATAGTGTGTCTCATCAGTATACTATTTTTTATTGCAGTGGTTGTGTCTCATCAGTATACATACACTGCAGTGGTGTCCCATCATTATACCAGTGCAATGGTTGTGTCTAATCAGTATACTAGTGCAATGGTGTGTCTCATCAGTATACTAGTGCAATGGTGTGTCCTCATCAGTATACTAGTGCAATGGTGTGTCTCATCAATACTACCAGTGCAATTGTGGTTTCATCAGCATACTAGTGCAATAGTGTGTCTCATCAGCATACCAGTGCAATAGTGCAATTGTTTCATCAGTATACTAGTGCAATTTGTGCGTTTCATCAGTATACTAGTGCAATAGTGTGTTTCATCAGTATACTAGTGCAATAGCGTGTCTCATCAGCATACCAGTGCAATTGTGTGTTTCATCGGTATACTAGTGCAGTAGTGTGTCCTCATCAGCATACCAGTGCAATAGTGTGTGTCCCATCAGTATACTAGTGCAATGGTGCGTCCTCATCAGTATACTAGTGCAATGGTTGTGTCTCATCAGCATACCAGTGCAATGGTGTGTCTCATCAATATACTAGTTGCAATCTTGGTGTTTCATCAGTATACCAGTGCAATAGTGTGTCTCATCAGCATACCAGTGCAATGGTGTGTCTCATCAGCATACCAGTGCAATTGTGTGTTTCATCAGTATACCAGTGCAATAGTGTGTCCCATCAGTATACCTAGTGCAATGGGTGTCTCCATCAGCATACCAGTGCAATGGTGTGTCTCATCAGTATACCAGTGCAATGGTGTGTCTCATCAGTATACCAGTGCAATGGTGTGTCCTCATCAGCATACCACTAGTGCAATGGTGTGTCCCATCAGTATACTCAGTGCAATGGTGTGTCTCATCAGTATACCAGTGCAATGGTGAGTCTCATCCAGTATACTAGTGCAATGGTGTGTCTCATCAGTATACTAGTGCAATGGTGAGTCCCATCAGCATACTAGTGCAATGGTGCGTCTCATCAGTATACCAGTGCAATGGTAAGTCCCATCAGCATACCAGTGCAATGGTGTGTCCCATCAGCATACCAATGCAATGGTGTGTCTCATAATATACCAGTGCAATGTGTGTCTCATCAGTATACCAGTGCAATAGTGTGTCTCATCAGCATACCAGTGCAATGGTGTGTCCCATCAGCATACCTACTGCAATGGTGTGTCTCATCAGCATACTAGTGCAATTGTGTGTTTCATCAGTATACCAGTGCAATAGTGTATTGTCTAATCAGTATACTAGTGCAATGGTGTGTCTCATCAGTATACCAGTGCAATGGTGTGTCTCCATCAGCATACCAGTGCAATGGTGTGTCTCATCAGTATACTAGTGCAATGGTGTGTCTCATCAGCATACTAGTGCAATGGTGTGTCTCATCAGTATACTAGTGCAATGGTGTGTCTCATCAGTATACTAGTGCAATGGTGAGTCTCATCAGTATACTAGTGCAATGGTGTGTCTCATCAGTATACTAGTGCAATGGTGAGTCTCCTCATCAGCATACCAGTGCAATGGTGTGTCTCATCAGTATACTAGTGCAATGGTAAGTCTCATCAGTATACTAGTGCAATGGTGTGTCTCATCAGTATACTAATGCAATGGTGTGTCTCATAATATACTAGTGCAATTGTGTGTTTCATCAGTATACTAGTGCAATAGTGTGTCTCATCAGTATACTAGTGCAATGGTGTGTCTCATCAGTATACTACTGCAATGGTGTGTCTCATCAGTATACTAGTGCAATTGTGTGTTTCATCAGTATACTAGTGCAATAGTGTGTCTAATCAGTATACTAGTGCAATGGTGTGTCTCATCAGTATACTAGTGCAATGGTGTGTTTCATCAGCATACTAGTGCAATGGTGTGTCTAATCAGTATACTAGTGCAATGGTGTGTCTCATCAGTATACTAGTGCAATGGTGTGTCTCATCAGTATACTAGTGCAATGGTGTGTCGCATCAATATAATATCACAATGGTATGTCTCATCAATATATTGGTGCAACGGTGTGTTTCATCCGACGTTAGCACATTGGTAAGAGAAAAATTCTAATGTCGCTTATCCAAGCAGCAACTTATGCACAGATGGGGTAAGTGACAAGGTCAGATATCCACAAATATTAGGTATAGTGACTCTAATTTTAAACTACTGAACAGAGGGAAGGCAGCTGATCAACGGAAACCAAAACCACAAGGAAGTTGTCCGATTTTAGTACCAAAAGTACATAATGTATTCAGCGGCTTAGAGAAAAACGTTAGACCTTCTGGTATACAGTCTGGCACGGTAAGTACTGGTCTAGTTCCAAACACGGGGGACTTCAGTCTCTAGGATGTTATGCAAATCAAACACCTACCACGTCACAGATGGAGTTTGTCAAACATCAGAATAAGTCTGAGCGTACTTAAAGAAATGCAACTAGAAAACGATCTTACGGTTGCTAAAGGTTTTCTACGTAATAAAAATAAACTTCATGAACTTAAATTAAAACGAAACTGAGCACCAGTTATTACCAGGAGATCCACTGACTTCAGACAGATGAGATCAAATTCCTGCACTGTGCGAGTAGAATCCGCAAAAACGTTTCAACCAATATGGAATAAGACACCAGTTTCCATGCTCGTGGACTCACTTGACTGTGCGCCTGTGGTCTGTTATCAGACTTTACCTGAGCGTGTTCTTTCTTTGTGTAAACACTCAAGTACAGTGTAGGATCATCGATAGTGGTTAAAGATACAAGATCTAAAATTTCCTATTATAGAAGCTAAAATACAACCTAATTACACTGTCAGACGTCATCGTGGGTGTGGCTAACAGCAACATGGAACATCGTTTTCTAAAGTTATGTTAACCCTGTAATACTTAAGTAATTCACACGACTGAATAAACAGTGAGGATACTGTTGAACCACGTGTTGTAAAAGCAATATAAACAGCTGTCGTTAGCGTAATAAATCCCACATCCCAGAAACGTTACAACACTTGCTTCCTTTTGTAATTTTCATTTTTTTAAATGATATAACTTGGTAAATATAAAGTTACTAAGTGCTTGATGTTACCTTGATTCACGATTTTAATTAAGAGTTTCGTAGTTTTGTAAAGTAAGTACTTGAAAGTGAATTATTATAGTAGCATGACAAACTTATACACATACAGATGTCGCTGTATGAAAGTGAATTATTATAGTAGCATGACAAACTTATACACATACAGATGTCGCTGTATTCCCAAAAAATCAAAACTTATAGAAAGCCTTAACACGCAGTTTAAGATCTATTTAGCGCACACTCCAGGCTTTCTAAAAACAATAACCTGTTTAACTTATTTTCAAATATATCTTTGTGTATATCTTATATCTTTACATCTGTGCATCTTAATCATACATCCACTAAAATCTCTGCAAATGTAACGTTACTCTAAAATATTTATTAGTAATTAATGACCGAATTTCAATTTAACAAAATCTATGGATTATTTAGCTCTTACGCCACTGATAGAACTGATTTAGTCAGTGTTATGATTGAACATTATTTGAAATTGTGAATAATTTATTCATAGGACTTCTCAAGCGGTAGCTAAACAAAAATTATTAATATTTAGGTTATTACTATTTTGAATATTAATATATATGTATAAACCTAACATCAATTATGAGTTAAGAAAAACTTGTAAACTATTAATATAATGACCCCCGCTAGCACAGCGGTATGTCTATGGATTTACAACACTAAAATCAGGGTTCGATTCTCCTCGGTGGGTTCAGCAGCTAGCCTAATGTGGCTTTTCTATAAGAAAACACACACTAATATAATTGGAATTTATTTTTATTGACGATCGAAATAGTTAATAAAACGTATTACTGTTTAGTGTGTGTGTTTCTTATAGCGAAGTCACATCAAGCTATCTGCTGTGTTCACCAAGGAAATCGAACCCTAATTTTAGCGTTGTAAATCCGAATACTTATTGCTGTTCCAGTATTACTGGATATATTTCAGTAAAGATTTTCTATTATTCTTTCTCCAGGTAATAACCGTCTAGAAAAATAACGACCAGACATCACCTGACCTCCGTAGATCTTCAAGCAGTGGTCCAGATGCTTGGAAGACACTTGCAGAAAATCGGTCATTGCTACGTGGTGCAACAGCTTGCAAACCTGTCAAGTAGAAAGTGGATCTAGCCTACCGATGGAGAATTAACCGAGTAAAAGGTATTATCTCATCCATACAAACAAAAAATACAACAGATCTAAACAAGTAAATGTAACAATTTTATTTCGTGCTATTATTAGTTGTTGAAAATATTTCACAAGAGAAGTAAGCCTCATTTTAGGGCTAACATCAAAGTAAGACAAAGATAATTTAAATAAGCCTAATTTTAGGACTAACAACAAAGTAAGACATGAAAATAATTTAAGTAAGCCTAATTTTAGGGCTAACTTCAAAGTAAGACATTGGCATAATTTAAATGAGCCTAATATTCACAAATAACTTACAGTATTTATAACAAGTTTGTTGAAAGTATTTGATATAAAAGTCAAACATAAAATTTTGTTTCAGATTATCTCTGGACACCTCTCAATTTTACTAAACTATTTGATTGTTACTAATCTTTATCATATTTCAACTTATAATTTAAGTACAAAGAAGAAACTGTGTGGTTTTCTAATCTTTATCATGTTCCAACTTCATCTGCAAATCAAAGAGTTTTTTTATCAAATCATTTTGTCCAATCTGCGACCAAACATTAGATTACGGAAATACCTCTTGAAGGTGGTCCACGTGATCGCTAAACTTTTCTGCGTAGTTTTCTAATTTTTGACGATCCCCTGTAAGAGCAGCGTTCTTGAGACGGTTCATTAGTTCCACCTCATTGGTCACTTTAAAGAGTTCATCTGAATGGTCAAGGGTCGCATCTTGAAGCTTCACGTGAAAAGAGTAGGACATTATTTGAGATACACACTTAACTGGTTAAAACGAAAGTCAACGATAGAGCTGATTTTGAATTCCAAATCAAGTTTGGGTTGGAATCACTGTAAATAAAATATATACATGATCTATTCTATGTCAAGTTTATGTTCTAAACACTGTAATTAAAAACATGCATGTTCTATTCCATATCAAGTTTGTGTTCTAAACACTGTAATTAAAAGACGTGCATATTCTATTCTATTTCAAGTTTGTGTTCTAAACACTGTAATTAATATATATATATATTTTATTCTATGTCAAGTTTGTGTTGGAATCACTGTACTTAAAAACATATGTGTTCTATTCTATGTCAAGTTTGTGTTGGAATCACTATAATTAAAAGACATATGTTCTATTCTATGTGAAGTTTGTGTTGGAATCACTATAATTAAAAAAAATATATATATATATTTTATTCTGTGTCAAGTTTGTGTTGGAATCACTATAATTAAAAAAAAAAAAGTCTATATATATATATTTTATTCTGTGTCAAGTTTGTGTTGGAATCACTATAATTAAAAGACATATGTTCTATTCTATGTCAAGTTTGTGTTGGAATCACTATAATTATAATTAAAAAAAATATATATATATATATTTTATTCTGTGTCAAGTTTGTGTTGGAATCACTATAATTAAAAAAATATATATATATATTTTATTCTGTGTCAAGTTTGTGTTGGAATCACTATAATTAAAAGACATATGTTCTATTCTATGTCAAGTTTGTGTTGGAATCACTATAATTAAAAAACATATGTGTTCTATTCTATGTCAAGTTTGTGTTGGAATCACTATAATTAAAAGACATATATGAGTATATAAATTAAAATTTGTGTCATTCACGTCCACTGTTTTAATACCCCTCCCCCCCCTCAGGACACACCAGCGTGATTCTTTCTTTTAAATGTCATATAGTGATAAGTTTAACCGTTATTCGATCATCCTATTCATTGGATATCAATAAGTGTTCAGTAGTAACAACCACTGCATATATTTAGATTCCAATGTCCACCTAACTAATAGAAATAATTCGCTTCATTACTTGGAAAGAAAGATGAAAGTTTTTACGAATGAGATGGACTTCTGTCTCCCCATCTGTAGTGAATAAGTAATACCTTATTTATCATAATTACACAAACAATTCCGTGTTGTCTTACTCTCCATAGGTAAGATCCTCTTATCTCTATGGGTAGAAAGAAATTAATGAAAGTGTGAGTTTTATATAAATCTCGCTCTGCCTTTCTTAATATAAATATTTTTTGTCCCAATTTGAACAGAACTACTTTTATGTTCATATATATGTGTGTGTGTGCACGCGCGCATTGTCCCTCAGTTTTAAACCAAACTACCTCTTGTTTGTTTGTTTCTTTGTTGAGAAGCAAGCACAAAGCTACACAATGTGCTATTTGTGTTCTGCCCACCACAGGTATCGAAACCCGGTTTTTAGCAGTGGGAGTCCGAAGACATGCCGCTGTGCCACTGGGGGGTGAAGCTACCTCTGCACTTAAAAGAATTTTGTTATTTTTGAAGGAAAATTTAAACATAAATTGTCTTTCCCTCTTGTTCCTTTAAAATAGTTTTTTTAAACACTTAGAAACATTATATTATTCGTTTAATAAAAACTCTAATATCACATAGGAAACATCTTTTCCATAATTTACTGAAAGTTCAACATAGATAACGAACATTTTTGTTTCCACCTCCTTCGAAAGACGGTAAGAGTGACTTTTTAAATATTTTTATAATTATAGTAAAAAGTATTTGTACACGATATTTTCACTTATCCGTACTTTTTAAAACAAAAACCCATTTAGACTTTTGGAGTTCTGATATTTTATTATAATAAAAGAGTAATATAGATAAAAAACAACAATAAAAAACACTTCCCTTCTTAAAGAAACCGTTTTATGTACATTTAAAATACGTTCACCCTTTTTGTAATAAAAATTCCATTTCTAAAGATTATTAAATTTGTGTTTTTAAGCCTCGCCTCCAGATGAAGGAAGTTTTTTATTTCTAAGGAAATTATTTTACGTCATTGTTTGATAGAGAGCATTTTTTATTTTATTTGTTATGACATTAGACGCTCTTTGTGTTCATAGAAAAACCTATCTCCTTGTAGTGAAAGAACTGTCTAACCGAAATACTGTTGTTGTTCTAATGATCTAATCGGACGTCATATTGTAGAAGGAGAGTGTTTCGTAGCTATAGCAACATTTTTAACTTAATAGGTAAAGTTCAGTGATTTATATCATTTGTTAAAATAGCTTTCTAAGAACTGATTTGTAAGTAAAATGTTCTTTCTTTTCGCTTTAAAGAAGATATTTTTATTTAGATTTTGAAAAAAAAAAATCACGTTTAGAACACGTGCAGAATAATTAAAACGTAATAATACCTAAATGCGTTACTTATATTTTAAATATATATTATCTAATCTTCCGGCCCACACCTTGTGTCTAACAAATGATGTAGTTATGGTTTCCTTTATATGTCAACCACGAAAGGTATGAAATATTCACCGAACATACACATGTAGGCTGATAAAAACGATACCGTATATGCCGTATACACGACGACGTATATTTCTGTTTTGTATTAAATTGCTTTAGAGTGAGATGTGCAATAATTTCAATCAAAACAAATGTCATTTAAACAAATTTTTGTCCCTCGCTGGTACAGCGGCAAGTCTACGGATTTACAATAATAAATTCAAGGGTTCGATTTCCTTCGGTGGACTCAGCAGATAGTCCGATGTGGCTTTGCTATAAGAAAAACACACACACACCAAAGTTTCGTAACCAAAGTCTTCGTTTAGGATATGCGGTTGGTTTACTTGTGTGAGGTATTAGAAATACAAATATACTGTTCATTACGCCAGGTTTTGGTTTAAGTACAAAGCGGCACAACGAGCTAGTTGTGTTGGACCCACCAAGGGTATCGAAACCCATCTTTTATCTTTATAAGCCTTCTGACTTATTAGATTTTTCATATCAAGATTTTCAGCCACATTATTTGTTTGGTTTAATGGTGCACATAATGCGCACTAAGGAAAACATTACGTCATCAGATGTATTCACTGTCGTCTTAAAACAAAAGTGAAGTGAATTGAAAGAACAATAAATGCAATACAAATTAATTGTAACGTGTTAACCATATGGTATCAGCTTTCAATACAGATCACAATGGAGAGGAGAAAAAAACATCAACATAAATATGGCTTACTTGCTTCTTCAAATCCTTGCAAGCCTCTAGAATATGCTGTACATATAGCTCCAGATCTTTATCAGATGACAGGGAACCAGCCTGGTCCTAAACAGAGGAACTGGAATGACTAGAGATGAATGCACTTAAACAGGGATATGGTAGAGAGAGAAAGACGAGGTAACGAGAATGTTGCGTTTAAAAGCGCACCTGATTCGTGATAATTAGCTCTCAGTTTAGACCGCGCTTTTCTAGACCAATGATATCTCAAACGTTTATAAGTTCCTTTGAAGTTTGATATTATTACCACACACCAAAGTAGACAGTTCTCTCGTGCCGGTAGCAAATAGGAATTGAGTTCATTAAACTCAAATTAATTTGGAGAAACACTACGAGTAATTAATAATCTAAGTAAACGGAAGGATTATTACTCTTAATAAGGCATAAAGGAAGATTATTTACATTAAACCAGAAAAACAATAAATTATATGTGCCTAAACATTATGGTTACTCCAGATAGCCTAAAATAGCTCATTTTTCTATGATCGCATAGAATATTAACCAAAGTATATTGATATCCCAAATAATTTTAATAAAATTTACTTTCATATTTTTGTTATTAACCGAACGAGACTCTGAAAGAATTAAATAATTTGTACTTTAAATAATTAATAATAAATTTCTTAAACTAGACTTTTGTTTCTGTTTACTTTTGCTGCTCAAGGACTACGTGCTCTAACAGTCCGTAATTTAACAGTGACAAACTAAAGAGAAGGCAGGTTTTCAGTACCATCATCTGCTGGGCTACATTTTATTAAAGAATAGTGGGATTAACCATCATATTATAATGTCTCCACAGCTGAAGGGGCGAGCATGTTAAGTGGTAGGATTCGAGCTCACGACCTCCAGATTGATAATCTAGTGCCCTAACCATCAGGTCATGCCAGGTCTTATTTAAATTAATTCAGAAATTCGACAGTATATCTAATTCACGAGACTGGTGTCCTGAATAATTAACAAGGTTATTATTATTAATTCACGAGAATATTAGTGATAACAAACGTTCAAAACTTCAAGTTAGCTAATAACAACTTCAACTGGAAGTTTCCGACAGGTACTGCTGTTGAAATATAATTTGAAAATTATTTAACAAACGCATGTAATAATGAAAATTAAACAAAAATAAAATAAAGAATAAAATCCTAACACATTTTTATAAGTCAATACTGTGCTCAATATATCTTATACAGGCAGGATATTCTATAATATATCTTATACAGGCAGGATATTCTATAATATATCTTATATAGGCAGGATATTCTATAATTTCCCCAGAAGGAAGTCAAAGGACGCCTGGAGGGGTCATTTGTTCTAACCACAAATACCACTATACAGTCTTAGTCAGTCAGTCAGTAGACACTGAAATGATGTCACATAAGGAACGCTTAACATTGCATTTTGTACTATCGTAACGTCAGTAAAACGTGCGCATGTTATGAATTACTTGAATAATGAGTACTCTGTAAGCTACGACAAAACGTGAGATAAGAACTTCCAAAACAAGAAATAAAAGTGTTTATAACTCTTTATTGTGGTTTATAATTACTTCAAGTAATAACTGGATAGTAGACGTTACTTCAAGTAATAACTGGATAGTAGACGTTACTTCAAGTAATAACTGGATAGTAGACGTTACTTCAAGTAATAACTGGATAGTAGACGTTACTTCAAGTAGTAACTGGATAGTAGACGTTACTTCAAGTAATAACTGTTTATAACTCTTTATTGTGGTGTTTAATTACTTCAAGTAATAACTGTTTATAACTCTTTATTGTGTTTTTTAATTACTTCAAGTAATAACTGTTTATAACTCTTTATTGTGGCTTTTAATTACTTCTGAAACAGAACAAGTAATAACTGGATAGTAGACGTTTACTCTTCTAAGTCAACAGCAACACACCCCTAAAGAAGGAAGTTCAACATTCCGAAGATTTGTTTTTACACTCAATGTTTGAGACTCACCACTTCAACACCCATCCTCAGTAACTGGTTTAGTTCAATCTTGGCTCGCTCACACAGAAGTATAATATTTTCTCTGTGTTCCTGTGACGTGTAGGCCGAATCAGTGAAATCATGAGTTCGCTCCACAACCACATCTAAGGCACTTACGAGCTGTTCCCGGTATGCAGACACCGCCAAAGTCTTCTTAATTCGTTCTAACAATTCCTAAAAACACCGAATATTCAATTTATTTGTAGCTCGTTAAACGAACAGAATGAGACGAAAAATATTACAGGCGAAATAAGAAAGAAGGATTTCAAACAGACACGTTTTACTGTCACTAACTGTCAATAGTGATATTCAAACCCTGCTCTAGATATGTAAAAATAATGTTGTTTTAGGTCAGTAAAAAGAAGTAAACTTTAAAAGACGGTGAGTTAGTTTACCTCAAACCTTTTTATGGCATTGTGCACTGTGAAATATTGGTCCAGTTCTTCGAGTCGCCAGACCGACGTATTGGAACGTTTGTTTTGTTTCATTGTTGTACTTCCGTTCCTTTTAGGAGTGGTATAACTTCGGTTAGCGGCTACCAAATCTGGAATAACACCGTCTTTTACAACACAGTGAATCAGGTCTATAGCTCTGCGCATCTGTAAAACACCGTATCTCTATTCTCGCGCTGTCTCACAGTCGGGGTGGCGAAGACAAGCCTATGAAGAGAGAAAATAATCGCTCATTTAACTCTCTCTTTTACCTAACTAGATTCATTTAAACTCAGTGAGTGTTGTGTCGATAGCTTGAAGTCATTCGACTCTTTTAATTATAGATATCGTTGACTTCATTTTCTTAATTTGTTCGTAAGAATGTGGTACACACAGGGGGCAAAAGTTACTATACAATTGGTGTACTGGTTTTATACTGGTGGTACAGCTGTTATTATATGGATGGTAGAATTGGTTTACTATGGTTCGTACAACTGGTATTACATGGTTGGTATAGGTGGTATTATACGGTTGGTACAGTTGCACAGCGAGTACAGCTGGAACAGTTTCTTACCAAACTTTGTATGCATTCTTAGAATGCCTGACCTTATTATATTGACCAATTTTTACGGTTATTGTGCTGACCAGGTGTTATTGTCAGTGTATTGAACAAGTGTTACTGTAATCATATTGACCAATTATCACTGTTATTGTACTGACCAAGTGTTACTGTCATCATTTTGACCAATTATCACTGTTATTGTACTGACCAAGTGTTACTGTCATCATATTGACCAATTATCACTGTTATTGTACTGACCAAGTGTTACTGTTATCATATTGACCAATTATCACTGTTATTGTACTGACCAAGTGTTACTGTTATCATGTTGACCAATTATCACTGTGATTGTACTGACCAAGTGTTACTGTTATCATATTGACCAATTATCACTGTTATTGTACTGACCAAGTGTTACTGTTATCATATTGACCAATTATCACTTATTGTATTGACCAGGTGTTACTGTTATCATATTGACCAATTATCACTTATTGTATTGACCAGGTGTTACTGTTATCACATTGACCAGGTGTTACTGTTATAATATTGATCAATTATCACTGTTATTGTACTGACCAGGTGTTACTGTAAGTGTATAGACCAAGTATTACTCTTATTGTATTAACAAGGTGTTACTTTTATCACGTTCCATAATTAACACAGACGTGACACAAAAAAAAAAAAAAACGTTTTGAGTATGAATATTATCATTTATTTATCTTGACTTCAATGATACTTGACACCAAACCAGTAATATTATTATGGTTTATCATTTATTTATCTTGACTTCAATGATACTTGACACAACGCCAGTAATATTCAAAATGCTCCTATAAAAAATAAATACAAGTAGATGTTTGTGAGAAGATTCGTATGAGAAGTCACTAAAATCAATATCTGGTCACCATGGAAACAGCATAGACTAGCATAGCCCGAAGTCTTCCTATAAAGTAAATGCAACAGCCAATGTCCCTTTCAGCCAATTTATCGTCCCTCCGTTTTCTTAGTCACTCGTCCCGCGAGTATAAATTGAATTTCGTAACATTCAAACTGATATTTGGTTTACAAAGTGTGATACTGGCTGTGGTTGATTCCAAACACGGTGAAAGGTAGAGTCGTTATAAAGACCTTAATCGAACCATGAATTTTGTAATTCTGAACCCATAAACTTAATTCTTACCCAATGAGGAATTTAATTTCTTTTTATTTCGTTAAGAGAAATCCGAAGCAAGTTTATATTTGTTTGTTTGCTTTAAAGCTAAGCACAAAAATACACAATGGGGGCTTTCGGTGCTCTGCCAACTCGGGTATCAAAACCCGATTTCAACATGTTTACTAAAAAAAATAAAAAATTCTGCTTTAATGGTAAAAGTGTTAATACCCATACCAGCCGTTCTGAGATATATTTTTGTTTCAAGTGGGTTTCTCGTCATTAAGGAAAACCCGGTTTATAGAGTTGAAGTCCGCAGTCATACCTCTGTGTTCCCCGGAAGAGGGTGCTAAAGTTAATGACGTAGGGACATTCAGTGGGTGAGCTCCTATTTTTTAATGACATTCTCAGCGTTAAGACATTTCTAATTTGGCAGTAAAACACTAGAGGGTGAGGTAAGCAGTCAACACCATCCGTCACCATGTCTTGGGTTACTTTTTTACCCATGAATAGTGTGATAGACCATAACACTATAACGCCCACAGAAAGGGCGCACATGTTTGGTGAGATGGGGATTCGAACCCTCGACCCTCAGATTGCGAATCGAACATCCTAGCCAAGGTAGGGGTGATAAATACAAGGTCAAAATTTTAAACTTTTATTAACAACAAGTGAGATGGACGGTAACATTATAACACCCCCACAGCATTGTAGCATAACTTTGTTTGTTACAGGATCTCGAGTAACACAAACAAGATCCCCCTAACTTCTACTGGAATCCCTCATTGGTTTATTGTTTTGTTTTTCATAGATAATGATAGATTTTACCTTTTTAATAACGTTTAGTGATATTAAGTTTAAGGAAAAGCATTTCTCAGTATAACGATTAGTGTGAACCTAAACGACAGTTTTGTTGCTGTCATTTTAGTACATTATACGATATTTGTACTCTGTCCACTACGGGTAATCGAACCCCGGATTTTCATTTTCCAGCTCCGTAAACTTACCGCTGATCCTCTTGGAAGTGAAGAGTGTAGAAACAGTCGCTGTCACGTGGGTAACGTTTTGATATATCTTAGTTAAAAGCTTCGTAGATCATTAATTTTCTTTTTTTTTAATTTTCTAACTAACATATTTCTGATGTACTTAAGTTTGTAAATCTCTAAAACGATTCATTATAAAGTAAGGTACCACTGAAGAAGTTCATTGCACCATTTCTACTCGTTTCCTACCTCAGTTGAGTCAGAATTCATTACCTTGGATGACGTTAGAAGCATCATGGTTGACCGCTGTAAGATCTGTCTCGCTGCCTTCATTTGTGAGCGACGTCTTTCGTCTCTCACGTCCTAAAATATATAAAACCAGTAACATTAAATATGAATCAAACATTTTACTTTGTGACTCTAAAGTAGAATAATGTTGTTACTTCTTAAAATTTTACTTTATCATTGTAACTAATAATTATGTTTATAGAGTCTGGGATGAACAGTTTGCTCTCCGCTAGTACAGCGGTAAGTCTATGGATTTACAACGCTAAAATAAGGGGTTCGATTCCCTTCGATGGGCTCAGCAGATAGCCCGATATGGCTTTGCTAGGAGAAAAGACACACACATGAACAGTTGTCTTGTGGTAAATAAGTTATAAAAGTTGGCGAAGTAGATTGCCATTTAAAAAAAGAGTTCCATTTGTATAATTAAAAATGTATTTATAGATGTCGCTTCTCGAAAATACGAGACTTTATTATTGAAAACAATACTTTACGTGTTTTATATACGAGCTACAAATTCAAGGTTCTCAACACAGCAATCTTCTGAACTAGTCAGTGATTCTATCTGATTAGCGCGAAAGTTTTGGATCTCCTCAGACTCCATCATTGAAATAGAAACTAGAGATCAGAGTTCATTCAGCTCAGAACACTCTGAATTTGGCATAAGCAGAATTCAGGTCATTCTGAAGTGCAGAAGATGGCTTAGTGACCATCTAGGTCAGGCCAGTCTTTGCGTAGTAAGAGGAACAAGGAGTCATTCTAATAATTATAATTTTATGTTCCCGAACTGGGGTACTCTCAACTTAGGTAATTGTGATTGTACGTTTTAACGCAAAACTCGCACGAGCTCATACTGAGCATGCTAAAAGCAGAGAAGGGTTATTTTATATGTACCGATACAGATGTTTTATAAAAACAGACACAGGCCAACTTAAGTATACGTTAGAGCAAAGACAGGTCATTTTATGTATATACAAGAACAGAGACTGGCCAATCTAAGAACGAGTTACGACAGAACGGGCCATCAGGAGGAGGCAGGCCACTTTCGGTTTGTATAAAGATGATAAAAGGAAATACAGTTGAGGTCTTTTACTGATGGTCATTAGAACTCCAACACATTACGGCCATTTTGATTTTTGTAAAAGCGCTCGGTCAGCACTAGTATCAGCAGCAAGTGTTAGAACACTCTGTAAAAAATAATGTCACACAGAACCTAAAATCTGGATATTATTTGATGTTCCACCTGAATTACTCGTGGAGTTATATGTTGAAGAGCAGTGATCGTTATTAAATGTTGTCCGTCGCTATGATTGCCTTCTGACCACTAGCCAAACATTTTACACACCCAAGACACGTTAACACCGAATATTATTTAAGATAAGTAAATACGACGTAAAATATATTTTGAAAAATCAGAGATCTGCAGACTAGATCCTGGGAAACCCCGAAGAGATACAAAAAGTATCCAACATGACAATGTATGTTTCTTTCACCATCTTACTACTGCTATCTGTCGTGTGATTGGCTGTTTGTCTCATCATTCTACTACTGCTATCTGTCGTGTGATTGGCTGTTTGCCTCATCATTCTACTACTGCTATCTGTCGTGTGATTAGCTGTTCGCCTCATCGTCCTACAACTGCTATCTGTCGTGTGATTGGTTGTTTGCCTCATCGTCCTACTACTGCTATCTGTCGTGTGATTGGCTGTTTGCCTCATCGTCCTACTACTGCTATCTGTCGTGTGATTGGCTGTTTGCCTCATCGTCCTACAACTGCTTTCTGTCGTGTGATTGGTTGTTTGCCTCATCGTTCTACTCTTGCTATCTGTCGTGTGATTGGCTGTTTGCTTCATCATTTTACTACTGCTATCTGTCGTGTGATTGGCTGTTTGCCTCATCGTCCTACAACTGCTATCTGTCGTGTGATTGGCTGTTTGCCTCATCGTCCTACAACTGCTATCTGTCGTGTGATTGGCTATTTGCCTCATGGTCCTACTACTGCTATCTGTCGTGTGATTGGCTGTTTGCCTCATCGTCCTACTACTGCTATCTGTCCTGTTATTAACTGGTTGTTTTCTGTTTTGAGGTTATTTCATGACTCTCTCATCTTCAAATTTGTTTTGTAGTTTTCTATTTGTTGTTGAGAAGTAAGTTCTCTGAATGGTTATATCTGTTTTGAATTGCCTGTTTTTTATTTTATTTTAAAGAATATTTTGTGACTGAATGTTTACTATTTTGTGACTGAATATTTATATTTTGTGACTGAATGTTTACTATTTTGTGACTGAATGTTTGCTATTTTGAAGTGTGTTTATTATTTATTTATTTTTTTTTAAATACGCTCGGTTTTGTCTGTTTATAATTTTCAAGTATATTTTGCGATTCGCAGTTTGTTATTCTTATGTATATGAATTTGTTCTTCTTTGTTCTGAGGTGTATTTAGTGATTGCTTATTTGTTATTAGTTTATTTGAAACTACGTTTTGCCGTTGTCACTGTTTTAAACTGTATTTTGCTACAGCGTCTTTCTTTCTTTGATATACACATTGTTGTTCGGAGGTAGGTTTTGCAATTCTCTGCTCAATATTTGAAACATTTTTCTCTATTCATTATTTTAAGGTATATATCATTCAGTTAGAAATCATGCTACTTATTCTTATCAGGATATGAAGAGAAGTAAATAAAAATATGGTCCCCTGAACTCTCTTTAGTAATAGAAGTAATTTTATTGGCTGATTAGTAGATCCATTTCCTCAAATGAGGATGAAGAACATCCGTTACTCTAGTGTGATCGCGAAGAGCTTGTTCGATATAAGTGTCACAAAATACATACTAGATGTTCACGATACGAAACAATTATAATTATGTAATTATAAACAACACAGTAACTGTTTTAACATCTAACTTATTTACAGTAACTGTTTTAACATCTAACTTGTTTACAGTAACTGTTTTAACATCTAACTTATTTACAGTAACTGTTTTAACATCTAACTTGTTTACAGTAACTGTTTTAACACCTAACTTATTTACAGTAACTGTTTTAAAATCTAACTTATTTACAGTAACTGTTTTAACATATAACTTATTTGCACACCTTTCGGTACCGGCGGGGACCATATATTTAAAACTTTCTGTTTTGTATGTGATAATACTCAGTTGTAAATAAATTACACAAAATCGACAGAAATTATTAATTTTCTATCTATAACTCCCAGGAAATAATTGAATTACCTTACATAGTAGGATCAATAGACATTTGTGTTTAAATAATTGAATTACCTTACATAGTAGGATCAATAGAAATTTGTGTTTAAATAATTGAATTACCTTACATAGTAGGATCAATAGACATTTGTGTTTAAATAATTGAATTACCTTACATAGTAGGATCAATAGAAATTTGTGTTTAAATAATTGAATTACCTTACATAGTAGGATCAATAGAAATTTGTGTTTAAATAATTGAATTACCTTACATAGTAGGATCAATAGACATTTGTATTTAAATTCATCCCCACCTTCAAGAGACTAAGCGATAAGATTCACGCTTTATTACACTAAATAAGGGGTTTGATACCCGTGATTGGTACAGAAAACATTGTGTAGCTTTGCGCATGATAACAAAGAAATAAAATTCCGTTTAAAGTTCTTGTGTGACTAGGTTTCATTAGTCTCTGTAAATGAAAACGAATCCATAAAAGTTCTCAAGTGGCGCAGCGGTATGCCTGTGGACTTACAACGCTAAAATGCAGGTTTCGATACCTGTGGTAGAAAGAGCACAGACAGCTTATTGTTATAGATTGTTCACATAGATCCCCATCAATAGTTCTAAATTCAAGAAACTTTGTTACTGTGGTTTTTTTCACAATAACTTATATTATTTTTCCATGTATAGATAGATACATTTATAATCATTGAAAATAAATGTTTGTTTTATGAAAATATCAGAGAACAGTCCAACTAGTAGACTTCCATCTCATATGACCAGCTAAGTTATAGGATAAGTTATACAAAACGACTTTGTCTATCCCGATTTGCTTCCTATAGTGTCCTGTCTTCGGCAAGTAGTTTCGATTTTTAAACAACGAGACGGAAAGCGTAATTTGGAAAATTGTTACCGGTTAAATTCTGGAATATAACCTAATTTCCGTTATTTGTATATACGTATAACGTTCATTATATCCGGATTCTTTCAAGATAAGTTCATTCACTTTTACTTGATACAGAACCTCTAATATCAATAACAGTTTAGTCCTAACTCCACGAAGTTTCTTCGATTTTTTTATTTTTGTCGTTAAGTCCGACACTAAAACGTCACAATATTTAGTTAGCAAAACTCTCTTTTTTTATGTCAAATGAAAGAAAAACAACTTCATCGTAACAGGTTGAGAGCTTTAGTTATATTATTTAATAATATTTTCAAAAAAATTTGAAAGTTTCAAATTATTTATCAAACTCATTTCACAGGAATAAACTAGTTCATAAACTAGTTCATCGTACAGTAATTTACTTAACTGAACTTAAAGTTTCACTAGAAACTTTATATAACTATTTAATATTTGATGTTTATCCAGAAGAGTACTTCTGGGTTTTAAGTTGTTTTTCACTTTTGAAATGTTCGTTTATCAATGAGATAATACTTCCATTTGACGAGTTATCACGAAGCCTATTGTATATATATTGTATATTTAATAAACATTGTCCTCTTGTATTTTATAGATGTGACGACTGCAGAGGTCGTTTCGTTGTTCGGAATGTTCTATCTTACAAAAGGTATTCACAAAAGAAGGTGAAACGAACCAGGAATGTTAAGTATTTCATGTTTATGTAACTTTTGCAGTTGCCACATGTTGCAACCAAGGGCATCACTGTGGGTTTTCTTTATTTTTGCACGTTTCAAATGGGTATAATTAAGCCTATTGTTTGTCGTGCGGTTCATTCTATCAATTTGAAACTGACAAGCGTGCAGAAAGTGGGACCACGAAAAATGTTACTAGAAGAAGGTATGCCGTAACAAGGCCTAGACATCAAATACATCTCTTGATTTATTTTTCACTGCCTTTCTACTTGTGTCAAGAATTACCATGTCGTTCATGAACAGGAGAATATATCGTTTTGGAAGGAAACTGACAGATTTTGAAATTTGCAAGTGAAATAATAATAAGAAAGTCTGAACCCTGACTGTAGTCAGTTTCTTTTCTTAATACTCCACTGATTCCTTGAAACACGGTGAACAGAAAATCGCCCGCAGTAGACAGCCAATAAAAACCAAGAGTATGAACAAATCACCCAGCGGGTATTGTAGGAAAGAAATTCCAACTATACTTCCAGAATAAAATGTAACCCTCTGATTTCCGGTTCGGTTCGAATGCTGTTCAGTTATGTTGCCAAACAATAAATGATTTATTCTTGTTGTACAGTGTACATAGAATGTGGGAAATTAATATGGCTGATTGGACAGATCCACTGAATCATATGGAAGGTAAAGCATAACTCTTACATGGATAAATGTTGCTAAGCAACGACGATGGTTGTTGTCATGACAATATTTTTACACATTCGCTGCCTTCACAACTAGGATTAACAACATTCCTTACTGGTTAATAATCAATACGTCCTTGTTAACATATTTGGTTTTTCTGTGAATAATGTATAATATTTATTTCATTGAAATTTCTTCAATGAACGCGATTTTATTAAAGTACCCCAGGGAAAAAAAATAATCATTTATTAATTTTCATAATCTAATTTTCATATCAAATCGGTATCAATATAGAATATAGAATAACATTCAAATAACTTCACGACTTCAGTACAAATATAGAATATAGAATAACATTCAAATAACTTCACGACTTCAGTACATCTAAGTGAAGCTGTTGTGAACATTTAATTGTGACGTCACATGTAGATAGATGCTCGCGTTTCGGAATAATACTAATTAGTACATATAACGTATAACTCGTATTTTATTTCACTTTAATTTATTCTTAACAAAAAAACATAGAATAATGTTCTGGGACTCTATAGGACCAGTTGGTCCATGTCGGTTGTTCTACATTCTAAACTAAATTGACTTAAAATAAATTCAAAGCTAGCCCTTATCTTTCATGTACATATCATTCATGTACATATCATTCATCTACTTATCATTCATGTACATATCATTCATCTACTTATCATTCATGTACATATCATTCATGTACATATCATTCATGTACTTATCATTCATCTACTTATCATTCATGTACATATCATTCATGTATTTATCATTCATCTACTTATCATTCCTGTACATATCATTCCTGTACATATCATTCCTGTACATATCATTTCTGTACATATCTTTCATGTACATATCATTCATCTACTTATCATTCATGTACATATCATTCCTGTACATATCATTCATGTACTTATCATTCATGTACATATCATTCCTGTACATATCATTCCTGTACATATATTTCATGTACATATCATTCATGTACATATCATTCATCTACTTATCATTCATGTACATATCATTCATGTACATATCATTCATCTACTTATCATTCATGTATTTATCATTCATCTACTTATCATTCATGTACTTATAATTCATGTACATATCATTCATGCACTTATGATTCATTAAATTATACTTATAATTAACATTATGATAATCCACGTATATTATCTTACACATATCATAACTTAAACCCATCTACCATTTATTTGTCCAATTCGCTAAATGATTTAAATTCTTTTGTAAATCAGCAGCATCCTCTTCACAGCTAGCAACACCTTAATATCATCAGAAAATTTAAGTAATTTATTGATTATTCCTTCATCATGTCAATAATGTAAATAAAAAAGAACTAAGGTCCTAAGTCAAAACCCTGAGATACCCCCCATGTTACATTAATCTTGTTTGACTGAACTCCATCTGTAACAATTCATCCAGCCATTCTTCTGTTCTATTTACTAACTTATATTCTATACGTACAATCCTTTTATGTGGCTCTTTGTCAGATACTTTCTAAAAACCCAGATACATTAAATCTACCCTTACCCTCATCTACATAAGTAGTAACATCTTGAGACACTATCAAAAGATTTGTTAGGCAATATTTTCCCTAAGTGAAACCATGTTCACTATCCGATAAAAAAATTAATTTTGTTAAACGGTTTTGTAAAGCATCTTTTATCAGACTTTCCAAAAGTTTTTCCACAACTAATGTAACACTAACGAGTTTATGGTTTTAAATACTTCCCTTGAAAAAAACAAGTTACATCAGGCAACTTCCAGTCCTCTGCTTCCTGTCCAGTATTCAAGGACTGAGAAAAAGTAGCAGCAAGTGGCTCACATATCCAATCTTTAAACCCTTGATAAATTATTATCTGACCCAAGTAGCAGCAAGTGGTTCACATATCCAATCTTTAAACACTTGAGGAATTATCATCTGACCCAAGTAGCAGCAAGTGGTTCACATATCCAATCTTTAAACCCTTGAGGAATTATTATCTGACCCAAGTAGCAGCAAGTGGTTCACATATCCAATCTTTAAACCCTTGAGGAATTATTATCTGACCCAAGTAGCAGTAAGTGGTTCATATATCCAATCTTTAAACCCTTCAGCAATTGTCATCTGCCTCAGACGCTTCGTCATCTTTAAATTTCTCAGTTTTCTTTCTTAACCAGTTCAAAACTAATACAGTTTGTTTGATCTCATTTCCCTCTATAAACTGTTCAAGTATAGATACTACTCAGATGTTTGTTAGTAAAACCTGAAGGAAAAATTAATAACCAAGTCATCTCATAACTATCAGATACGAGCTTACCTTTATCGTCCGTCAATGGTTCTACCACAATCCAATCATTTTGTTTTAATGTGTTTAAAGAAATCCGTATTGTTACTTTTAGCCAACCTTTTCTCCTACATTCTAATTTGATGTTCTAATTTCCCCTTTCACCAACTGTCTTTTTGTTCTATAATCTGATATGACTTCCGTCATATACTAATTAATTTAAATTTATAATGCATTTCTTTAATTTTTCTCTCTTACATTCTATATGAGCCAACCTGGTTTTCTACTCGTTGCTATCATTTTATTTCTGTAAGGATTAAGTTTACCTCCAATATATAAAAATTGTCTTTAAAAATGTCCCACATCTGATCAGTTATCCAGTTCACAACAAATAATTCTTGTTACGTTCCTTCAAGATCTGTTTTGAACTTACAAACAGAATATAGTCATGCTATATATTGTATAAAACGTACAACTAGAAATAATCATATTACATATTATATAAAACTTACAACCAGAATATAATCTTATTACATATTATATAAAACTTACAACCAGAATATAATCTTATTACATATTATATGAAACTTACAACCAGAATATAATCTTATTACATATTATATAAAACTTACAACCAGAATATAATCTTATTACATATTATATGAAACTTACAACCAGAATATAATCTTATTACATATTATATAAAACTTACAACCAGAATATAATCATGTTACATATTATATAAAACTTACAACCAGAATATAATCATATTACATATTATATAAAATTACAACCAGAATATAATCATATTACATATTATATGAAACTTACAACCAGAATATAATCTTATTACATATTATATAAAACTTACAACCAGAATATAATCATGTTACATATTATATAAAACTTACAACCAGAATATAATCATATTACATATTATATAAAATTACAACCAGAATATAATCATGTTACATAGTATATAAACTTACAACCAGAATATAATCATGTTACATATTATATAAAACTTACAACCAGAATATAATCATGTTACATAGTATATGAAACTTACAACCAGAATATAATCATGTTACATAGTATATAATTATAAATCTTTCCTTATCGTCAACTGCAGCAGAACGGTGGAGCTCATACAGCAATGATCACTTGCAACCAGATTCATAATACTTGAAGTAAAAATGTATCTCAGAATGGCTGGCATGAGTGTTAAAACGTTTACTCATAAAGCAGAGAACACCGTTTTCACCTTCCTAGTTCATCTTCAGGTTCACAGATGTTCGTTCTCCTATTTCAACACTCTCAGTCAGTACTGTATTTGATATTTCGATAAATCTAAAATAGTATTGTTTCTAATAGGTCACTTGACTGATTGGTAAGGAAAACCATTCTGAACAGTTTCCAACAACCTTTCTCTCTCATAGTTTGACTCCAGCATTTCCCAATCTATATGTGAAATTAAAATCATCCATAATTATGACTTCGTTAATATCTGAAGTCTTAACCTCAATGTAAACTTTATCACTAATTTCGTCAGCATCATTTGGTGGTCTGTAACAAATACCCACTAAACGTCTTTTCACTTTATATCCAAGGCCCGACATGGCCAGGTGATTAAGGCACTCAACCCGTAATCCAAGGGTCGCGGGTTCGAATCCTCGTCACATCAAACATGCTCGCCCTTTCAGCCGTTGGAGCGTTATAAAGTTACGGTTAATCCCACTATTCGTTGGTAAAAGAGTAGCCCAGGAGTTGACGGTGGGTGGTGATGATTAGCTGCCCTTCCCTCTAGGTCTTACGCTCCTAAATTGGGAAACGCTAGCGCAGATAGCCCTTGTGTAGTTTTGCATGAAATTCAAAACAAACCAAACCCTTTATACCCATTGATAAAAACCCAAATAGATTGAATCTACTTGTTATTATCTTTTGTATCCTGAAATTTAACAGGATATACCCCATATTGTACACATAAAGCTACTCTCCCTGCTCTTTAATACTGCCCCCGCAAGTACAGCAGAAAGTCTTCGGATTTACAACGGTAAAATCAGGGGTTCGATTCTCCTCGGTGGGTTCAGCAGATAGCCTGATGTGGCTTTACTATAATAAAAAACACACACTTTTCAATACTTTCTCCCAAGTAAATAGTGTATAATACTCTATTTCAAAGAAATATCTGTTATCAAAATCACCAATAGATAACTGTTTCAGTTTTTTCAATTGTATAAAAATCCTCCATACCTACAACAGTACCAGTGTTCTAAGGTCATATATTTTATTTCTTATACCTCTAGCGTTACAACAGTACAATTAAGCCTTTGATTACAAGTTCTATAGGCATTACCTATGTTAAACTTTGCTCTGCCTTATATTCTTTTAGTATTTAATTTATTCTCGCCCTCACCACTATATAATCCTAGTTTAAAACTTCCCTTACAACTGAGTTAACAGACTTAACAAATAAGCCAGCCCTACCATATTTAAGTGTAAACCATTCATTCTATAAACCTTCACTGACTGATCCCAAAATTCTAACTAGCCTATCTGCTTATCCATACATACTAACCTAAGCCTAACATTTAGCCCTTGTAACCTACTCATCTCAAAAACTAATATTTGAAAGTATCCCCGACAAAATTACGTTAAGAACTTTTCCTTTAAATGCCATTATCAACACCTTGTACTTATCAATCAGTTCCTCTGACCTAGCTATCCCCCCATTATTAACCCCACATAGACAACAAAACTGCATCTCTGCTAGCCCCCATTATTATATATCCCCCACTTGTGTCCACATAATCTGATTCTTTTCTTACTGTTTATCCCACAGATTATTCTATCCACGACATGTCAATAAACCACCTATAACTAACCACCTTATCATCCACACCCTTCTATCACCCGTTTTTTTTTTCCTTCATTACAATAGTTCCTTGTCTACAGAATTCAAGGGCTCAAATTTGTTGCTGAAATAAACAAGCTCATTGTTACTGATAGTCACTACTTCTAACCCTAGATGAATAGGCTCATTGTAACTGATAGTCACTACTTCTAACCCTAGATGAATAGGCTCATTGTTACTGATAGTCACTACTTCTAACCCTAGATGAACAGGTTCATGGTTACTGATAGTCACTACTTCTAACCCTAGATGAACAGGTTCATGGTTACTGATAGTCACTACTTCTAACCCTAGATGAACAGCTTCATTAATACTGACAGTCACTACTTCTAAACCTAGATGAACAAGCTCGTTGTTACTGACAGTCACTACTTCTAACCCTAGATGAACAAGCTCATTGTTACTGATAGTCACTACTTATAACCCCAGATGAACAGGTTCATTGCTACTGATAATAACTACTTCTAACCCTAGATGAACAGGCTCATTGTTACTGATAGTCACTACTTCTAACCCTAGATGAACAGGTTCATTGTTACTGATAGTCACTACTTCTAACCCTAGATGAACAGGTTCATTGCTACTGATAGTCACTACTTCTAACCCTAGATGAACAGGCTCATTGTTACTGATAGTCACTACTTCTAACCCAAGATGAATTGGCTCATTGTTACTGATAGTCACTACTTCTAACCCTAGATGAACAGGCTCATTGTTACTGATAGTCACTACTTCTAACCCTAGATGAACAAGCTCGTTGTTACTGACAGTCACTACTTCTAACCCTAGATGAACAAGCTCATTGTTACTAATAGTCACTACTTCTAACCCTAGATGAACAGGTTCATTGCTACTGATAATAACTACTTCTAACCCTAGATGAACAGGCTCATTGTTACTGATAGTCACTACTTCTAACCCTAGATGAACAGGTTCATTGTTACTGATAGTCACTATTTCTAATCCTAGATGAACAGGCTCATTGTTACTAATAGTCACTACTTCTAACCCTAGATGAACAGGTTCATTGTTACTAATAGTCACTACTTCTAACCCTAGATGAACAGGTTCATTGTTACTGATATTCACTACTTCTAACCCTAGATGAACAGGTTCATTGTTACTAATAGTCACTACTTCTAACCCTAGATGAACAGGTTCATTGTTACTGATATTCACTACTTCTAACCGTAAATGAACAGGTTCATTGTTGCTAATTATCACTACTTCTAACCCTAGATGAACAGGTTCATTGTTACTGATAGTCACTATTTCTAACCCTAGATGAACAGGCTCATTGTTACTAATAGTCACTACTTCTAACCCTAGATGAACAGGTTCATTGTTACTGATAGTCACTATTTCTAATCCTAGATGAACAGGCTCATTGTTACTAATAGTCACTACTTCTAACCCTAGATGAACAGGTTCATTGTTACTGATAGTCACTATTTCTAATCCTAGATGAACAGGTTCATTGTTACTGATAGTCACTACTTCTAACCCTCGATGAACAGGTTCATTGTTATTGATAGTCATTATTTCTAACCCTAGATGAACAGGTTCATTGTTACTAATAGTCACTACTTCTAACCCTAGATGAACAGGTTCATTGTTACTAATAGTCACTACTTCTAACCCTAGATGAACAGGTTCATTGTTACTGATATTCACTACTTCTAACCCTAGATAAACTGGCTCATTGTTACTGATAGTCACTACTTCTAACCCCAGATGAACAGGTTAATTGTTACTGATAGTCACTACTTCTAACCCTAGATGAACAGGTTCATTGTTACTGATATTCACTACTTCTAACCCTAGATGAACAGGCTCATTGTTACTGATAGTCACTACTTCTAACCCTAGATGAACAAGCTCATTGTTACTGATATTCACTACTTCTAACCCTAGATGAACAGGCTCATTGTTACTGATATTCACTACTTCTAACCCTAGATGAACAAGCTCATTGTTACTGATAGTCACTACTTCTAACCCTAGATGAACAGGCTCATTGTTACTGATAGTCACTTCTTCTAACCCTAAATGAACAAGCTCATTGTTACTGATAGTCACTACTTCTAACCCTAGATGAACAAGCTCATTGTTACTAATAGTCACTACTTCTAACCCTAGATGAACAGGCTCATTGTTACTGATATTCACTACTTCTAACCCTAGATGAACAGGCTTATTGTTACTAATAGTCACTACTTTTAACCCTAGATGAACAGGCTCATTGTTACTGATATTCACTACTTCTAACCCTAGATGAACAAGCTCATTGTTACTGATAGTCACCACTTCTAACCCTAGATGAACAGGCTCATTTTTACTGATAGTCACTACTTCTAACCCTAGATGAACAGGCCCATTGTTACTGATAGTCACTACTTCTAACCCCAGATGAACAGGTTCATTGTTACTGATAGTCACTACTTCTAACCCTAGATGAACAGGTTCATTGTTACTGATAGTCACTATTTCTAATCCTAGATGAACAGGTTCATTGTTACTGATAGTCACTACTTTTAACCCTAGATGAACAGGCTCATTGTTACTGATATTCACTACTTCTAACCCTAGATGAACAAGCTCATTGTTACTGATAGTCACCACTTCTAACCCTAGATGAACAGGCTCGTTGTTACTGATAGTCACTACTTCTAACCCTAGATGAACAGGCTCATTTTTACTGATAGTCACTACTTCTAACCCTAGATGAACAGGCCCATTGTTACTGATAGTCACTACTTCTAACCCCAGATGAACAGGTTCATTGTTACTGATAGTCACTACTTCTAACCCTAGATGAACAGGTTCATTGTTACTGATAGTCACTATTTCTAATCCTAGATGAACAGGTTCATTGTTACTGATAGTCACTACTTCTAACCCTAGATGAACAGGTTCATTGTTATTGATAGTCTCTATTTCTAACCTTAGATGAACAGGTTCATTGTTACTAATAGTCACTACTTCTAACCCTAGATGAACAGGTTCATTGTTACTAATAGTCACTACTTCTAACCCTAGATGAACAGGTTCATTGTTACTGATATTCACTACTTCTATCCCTAGATGAACAGGTTCATTGTTACTAATAGTCACTACTTCTAACCCTAGATGAACAGGTTCATTGTTACTGATATTCACTACTTCTAACCCCAGATGAACAGGTTCATTGTTACTAATAGTCACTACTTCTAACCCTAGATGAACAGGTTCATTGTTACTGATAGTCACTACTTCTAACCCTAATAGTTCTATTTCTAACTTCCTGAATGTCGTTGTTTCCTGATGTATCTCTTACGTGTAAATGTTTAAACTTCTCATGAAATACTGCTGCTAGTTCGCACATTGTACATTAATTATGATAACCTTCATTTTATGATAACCTTTACATTAATTATAATAACCTCTACTTTAATTATGATAACGTCTACATCAACTATGATAACGTCCACTTTAATTATAACTTCTGCATTAATTATGATAACCTTTACATTAATTATAATAACCTCTACATTAATTATGATAACGTCTACATCAACTATGATAACGTCTACTTTAATTATAACCTCTGCATTAATTATGATAACCTTTACATTATCTATGATAAACTTCACATTAATTATAACCTCTACATTAATTATTATAACCTGCACATTGATTATGATAACCTCTACTTTAATTATGATAACATTTACATTAATTATGATAACCTCTACTTTAATTATGATAACATTTACATTAATTATGATAACCTCTGCATTAATTATGGTAACCTCCAACTTACAAACTTTACACAAACATTTTACATATTCAACACCATCTCATTAAAAGTAAAACCCAGCCCCCAAGTAAAACCCACTCCTTGCACCCGTTACTGTGAACGCTTAATTCCTACACTTGTCTTAACCATTGTATTTATATTATAGCCTGAAAATAAATACTTAATACCAAATACCAGTAGACTATTGTTGATACTGTAACTGTTACCTAACGTTTAAGAACAAATAATAATTTTTATCACTATTTTATTTTCACATTAAAGTTTATGTTTAATTTCATAGAACTAAATTGTACTAACTAACAAGTCACGTAACGTTAATAAAATACATTTAGCCTATCTATATGTTATTATAGTATAAGCTGAATTTAAAACGCCGAAATACAATAGACTAGTTTTAGATTTATTCATTCGATGTTTCTAGCCTGTTTTACAATTTACCAGTAACTGGAAATATATTTAAGCCTAAAGTACCGTTATACAGGTTGGCCCGTAAGTCCCTACCCATTCATATGTTATTATGTTAGATTCAATTACGCATGTATTATAAACTTGTTTCTTTTTTTCAGAGAATTATGGCCGATGAAAGCCCATTTACACTTGAAGAGCGTATTGTGACAAGTACACACAATATTATGCAGCGAGAATGAGGGACAGCACACAGATACACTGGATACATAAGATATATGGATGGGTAGGGACTTACGGGCCACCCTGTAGGTACTAAGCCTATTTTAACCTAGTCAAATTTATTTCACTTTGTACAATCTTGCTTTTATTTACCAAAATTACTATATCTAGACACCTAGTTGCTTTGCGCCATAAAACACTAAACCAACCAACCAACCTAAATTACTTAACGTTTTAATGTCGGCCCTCTACGGTCACGCCCTCTTTCATACACGTAAATAAATAACACTGGTTTACAAAGAAATTGAGGCAAGCACAAAAATAGCTGTTTTAACCTAATTTGCTGAATTCAGATTTGAAATCCGTTTTTACTCATCACCTCTAATTTTTTAGATATGCATACTGTACATTTTGTACACATACTTTACATAAAGGCGTATATGCATTCAGGGCTAATTTCTAATATTGTGTGACTTATGTCTTCTTTTTTAGTTATTATGCAATAAATGTAAGTGGTAGAATTACATTATATATATATATAGCTATATATCAAGACGGATTTTGGCAGTTAAGCGCAGCCAACACGTCTCAATCAACAGCCAGTAGTGCACTGGCAGTCAGCGCAGGAGGTTGGTGTCCCTCGACAATTGTGTTACACAATCTTTTGGGTATATATTTGTATTACAATTTCCAACGACGCACATAATTATTATTGCCTTACATATGATTTACTTTTACTTTGTTTTTTCTCAGATTCTCCAATGGCTTCAAGCTCGTCAAAACACCGAGGATGCCTCAACAAGGCCAATTCTTTCTGCTACGTGTGTGGGGACTTCACGACAGTTGCACAGCGTCGAACCATCACTTCCCTCCTCAAAACTGCCTACTTTCATTATTTTGACTGTAAAATTGGTGATCAGGACAAATCTTGGGCTCCACACATCTGTTGTAAACCCTGCTACAATGGACTAACTGCTTGGTTTAATGGCAAGAAAGCGGCTTTCAACTTTACAGTCCCGATGGTTTGGAGAGAGCCACGAAGCCATGCAGATGATTGTTATTTTTGTCTAACAAATATAACTGGTTTCAATGCATCTTATAGAAAAAAGATCAAATATCCCAACCTTCCATCTGCTATGAAACCCGTTCCCCATTCAGATGATCTTCCTGTCCCAACACCTCCAGTAAATAAGGATCTTCTTTCCTCATCAGATGAAGAAATGGCTCCAACGGAAGATTCTGCCAAGTCAATCTCTTCCGAAGATATTGACTCTTCTTATTCAGGAACAAGTGGCAACGAGCCACACTGGATCATGCAAGAAGATCTGAATGACCTTGCTCGTGATTTGTATCTGTCAAAACAGCAGTCAGAGCTCTTGGTTTCTCGGCTTAAACAGTGGAATCTGGTCCAGGAAGATGTAAGGATCACCAGTTTCAGGAATCGGAACAAAGACCTTGCTTCATTTTTCGACATGGAAAACAAGTTGTGCTACTGCACAAATGTACCTGGCTTGTTCACTTTCCTTGGTTTGCCACATAATCCTTCAGACTGGCGTCTTTTCATAGACTCTTCCAAGGGAAGTCTCAAGGCTGTGCTTCTGCACAACGGGAATAAATATCCCAGCATTCCCACTGCACACTCTGTCCATCTAAAGGAGTCCTATGACAATATGGAGCTTCTTTTAGAAACTGTTAAGTACCAGTGGAGTCTGTGTGAAGACCTCAAGGTCATTGGTCTTCTTATGGGTATGCAAGCGGGCTTCACAAAGTACTGTTGCTTTCTCTGTCTCTGGGATAGTCGAGCTGTATCCCAGCATTACAAGCAGAAAGACTGGGGGTCTAGAAGCACTTTCGTTCCTGGCGAACACAGCGTCAAGGAGAATCCTCTGGTTGACATGAAGAAGGTGCTTCTTCCTCCTCTTCACATCAAGCTTGGTTTGATAAAGAATTTCGTGAAGGCCATGGACAAAAATGGTGCTGCCTTCCAACACTTGTCTACTGTGTTCCCAGGTCTCAGTGCTGCTAAGCTCAAAGAGGGCATCTTTGTCGGACCTCAAATCCAAGACGTGCTGAAGGATACTGATTTTGAGGAGCTTCTTACCTTAAAGGAACTGAGAGCATGGGAAGCATTTAAGTCAGTCTGTAGTGGCTTCCTTGGTAACACACGCGTATCAAATTACCAAGCCTGTATTAAGAAGTTGCTAAAGACTTATGAGGATATGGGATGCCGAATGTCACTCAAAATTCATTTTCTCCATTCCCACCTCAACTTCTTCCCTCCAAACCTTGGAGCAGTGAGTGATGAGCACGGAGAAAGATTCCACCAAGACATTACGAAGATGGAGAGCAACTACCAAGGCAAGTGGAACCCCAGCATAATGGGAGACTTCTGCTGGATGCTCTTGCGTGACATCCCGGAGGCAAAATACACCAGATCATCTAAGAAAACACACTTCTAACTGTCTGCGGTACTATGAATTGTGTACATTGTGTCATCCAAGTATATTTATTCCGTCAATGTTCTTTATCTATCCTGTTTTATCTGTAATAAGCTGCTGCAACTGTTGAAATAGGCACGTATATACTCTGTATATACTAAAATGAGACTATATAAAAGCCAAAAAACTAGAGGTGATAGAGCAAAACTGTTTATAAATTTGAATTCAGCACACCCAAATTAGTAAAAAACACCTGTTCACATTCTTGCCTATTTTTTTGTAAACCAGTGTAATTACTTAACTGGTTGGGGTCTGACAAGGCGCTCGATAAAAACCCGTCATCGAATGTGTTTGGCCTTTCAGTACGGGAATGTTATATTATACAGTCAATTTCACTATTCATTGGTATAAAGTAGTCTCAGAGTTGGCGGTGGGTAGAGTTCACTAGTTTCGTTCCCTCTTGTTTATTCCATCAGGATTAGGGGTGGCTTGCGCCATTAATCCTTGAGCAGTTTGTCACGTGACACTCTATCCATTCGGTCACCATTTTACATCAACCAACTTAGCAGTTTTCCAGTTACTCTGAACAATGAGCAAGAAAACTAAAACAAATAATAATGAATAAAACGCAGTGTTAAAATAAATACAACATAATTAAAAATTCCTTCCCATTATCCTGATGTGTTAAAATACGAATAAACTTGCTTAATTCAGTTCACACCGTAAAAGTTGTTGTCAAGAAAATTACTTATGTAAAGATAAGACAGTATTACAAAACGTTATATGGTATTATTCTAGCAGAATGGAAAATCCTTAGTTGAAAGAAAGATACACACGGTTGCGTGAACGTTACAATCTTTTTTCAGATGTGTGATTCAGATGGTGAAAATGTTATCCACTTAAATGATCTTGTTAAAAAAACTGATTAAATTAATATACCAGAACTCCATCTCTGCTGCTAAAGAAATCACTGCATGGAAATATACTGGAAAAAATACATAAATATACTTATCACCTATTTAAAGGTTTTGTCTTTGCTGATGTGGATTATTTATTTTATCACAATGCTTTAATGACGAACAATAAACCTGTTCAAATGCAAAAATATGATACTAGTTTATGTACACTTTGTGACAAAGACAGTGAGACGTTTATATTGCCTGTGCCCAATGGTTCAACCCTTATGAACATTAGTTTTCAGCACTTTCTTTTATCATTCAAAATCAGTACCAATGAATCAGAAACGGCTTCCAAGAAGGGTTAAGAAAAAAAACAGCCTACAGTGTATGTTTTGGTTACATTAGCTAAATATTGTATTATGACTGTTAGGAAAATTTGTTTAGCCAAAAATATCCATTTAAATCTGTTGTTATTTTATAAGGGTCAGTTAATAAAAAAAACATAAGTTTTGATTATTCCAGGCATGTTATTCGTAATGATGTCAGTTCTTTCTTTCAAGTTTATTGTAAACTTGTTCGTCCTTGTTCACAACGTTACATTATTGTGTGTCTTTTGATATGAGCAGTAACAGATAGTATTAGGTTCATTCAGTTGTATATAACTGTGTATTTATTCTTTGTACTTGTTTTGTATGTAATATATGTGATTATGAGGCCTCTTCAAGAGGTTTGTAAATAAAAAAAACATGGATATCTACCTCCCTAAAAGATAGAACAGCTCAAGTAGAAGTCAACAGAATCTTACAAAATAACTGGAGGAGTGTCCCAAGTATCCGTCCTTTTCCTACTCCTTTACGTTATCTTAGTTAGTGACATACCTTTCCCTAGTGAAACTTACCTTTACGTTATTTTAGTTAGTGGCATACTTTTCCCTAGTCAAACTTACCTTTACGTTATTTTAGTTAGTGACATACCTTTCCCTAGTGAAACTTACCTTTACGTTATTTTAATTAGTGACATACCTTTCCCTAGTGAAACTTACCTTTACGTTATTTTAGTTAGTGACATACCTTTCCCTAGTCAAACATACCTTTACGTTATTTTAGTTAGTGACATACCTTTCCCTAGTCAAACGTACCTTTACGTTATTTTAGTTAGTGACATACCTTTCCTTAGTCAAATTTACCTTTACGTTATTTTAGTTAGTGACATACCTTTCCCTAGTCAAACGTACCTTTACGTTATTTTAGTTAGTGACATACCTTTCCTTAGTCAAACTTACCTTTACGTTATTTTAGTTAGTGACGTACCTTTCCTTAGTCAAACTTACCTTTACGTTATTTTAGTTAGTGACATACCTTTCCTTAGTCAAACTTACAATTCACAATACGTTGACGACATTGCTGTCTGTAGCATGTCTGGAAACCCACTAATGGTCATGTCTCGCGTTCAGGAAACACCAAATACTGTTGTGAGCTGGATCAACAAGTGGAGAGTGGTTTTAAACACAACAAAAACGCAAGCAATCACTTTTTATAGGAAAGTTAAAAGGCACAGAAAAAACTCTAGAAAAAGTAAACATCTCACTCAGCAACTCGCCATTTAACATGAGCAAGAACATCACATTTCTTGGCATCACTTTCGACTCCAGATTAACATGGAAAAAACATGTCAACAACACTCCATGAAAAAACACATTTCACATTTGATGACCATAACTAGCAAACACTCAAACTGCTCACCAGAAACCTTCATTCAAATATACAAGGCTTACATCCGTCAGTTAATAGAATATGGATGTCAAGTCACATACAATATGTCTGACAACACATTACAGAAGATGCAAATAAAACAAAGTAAAGCACTAAGAGCAGAAAACCGACAACCAACATACACACATGTCAGCTACGTACTCAAAATCAGTAATCTACCCACCCTCAGAAACAGGATCACAGAAATATCATACAAACATTACTTAAAAGCAAAATACATTTCACCATATAACATATTTCAACAATTACAAACCACTCAACAAAATACACAATTATAAATAAGGTGATTATACGTTTATGTTTATATGTATTTCTTTTCACATCCGGGACCAGGACAGGTAAAATATTCGGTGCCTGTCCTGTGAAAGTGGGTTTTCTCAGAGAACTCCCTTTTTGCCCCACATCCAAATCTCAGGCATTGACTACAGACTTTAGCTTGGCCTTCTTCCCTTGTGCCGCCTTTATCTCGCTGTCCTTTCTCACCTATCATTTCCATACTGCCTCACCTCACTTCATCACCTTAAACAAGTCAAATAACAAATACAAGAAAACTCCCACGAAAAAAGTAAATAATCTTCCACGAGCGCGGACGAAGAGGAACCACAACGTCCCTAACCACCCCTGTTGGGAAGAGAATTCATCAGACCTCTCAGCGCGGACGAAGAGGAACCACAACGTCCCTGACCACCCCTGTTGGGGAGATAATTCATCAGATCTCTCAGTGGGGACGGAGAGGAACCACAACGTCCCTGACCACCCTTGTTGGGGAGAGAATTCATCAGACCTCTCAGCGGGGACGGAGAGGAACCACAACGTCCCTGACCACCTCTGTTGGGGAGAGAATTCATCAGACCTCTCAGCGGGAACGGGGGAGGAACCATGACGTCCCTGACCACCCCTGTTGGGGAGAGAATTCATCAGACCTCTCTCTCTCTCTCTCCTGCCAAGTTCGTTTCGTTTCCTGTTACTGGATGGAAAGGTCGTCAGTCGTCAATACAACAGAGATATACAACGATTCGTGTAATAATTTAGATTAACTGCATTTCGATTTACGACTTATTGTGAATAATGTAGATAAGAGTGTGTGTTTAGTTAGTTTTGTAGTTCAGAACTTGGTATTCACCAATAATGTAGATAAGAGTGTGTGTTTAGTTAGTTTTGTAGTTCAGGACTTGGTATTCACCAATAATGTAGATAAGAGTGTGTGTTTAGTTAGTTTTGTAGTTCAGAACTTGGTATTTCTTGGTGAATAAAACTTAAAAGCAGAAGACGGAAGTTCCGAAAGATACACAAAACAATGTTGTGAAATGAAACGTTTTTTTTTTATATCCGAAGTGTAAATTAATTCTTGTTCAATATTTCAATAACTTTAGAGATTATTTTTTTAAGAACCATCATAGGACTAAAGAAAGAACAAAAACGTTGATAACGTAGTGACTACAGATGAAGGTTATGTGATTTTTTTTTAATTTCGTGCAAAGCTACACGAGTGCTATCTGTATTAGCCCTCCATAATTTATCTATGTTAGGCAAGAGGGAAGGCAGCTAGTCATCAACACCCATCGCCAACTCTTGGGCTACTCTTTCACCAACGAAAATGGGATTGACCGCATATAATAACGCCCCCACTGGATGAAAGGGTAAGCATATTTCATGTGACGGAGATTCAAATCCGAGACTCAGATTACGAGTCAAGTGCCCTAAAATCTGGCCTAACAAGCGATTCTTTGTGGCGAACAAGGTAGACTTCCCGCTGCGCCACAGGGATGCGTTTTAAAATAAACATATGTACATATACTATAATTTGATTTCAAACTTTTAATTGCTTAAAAATTGGTTATTACACACAGTTTTTATACAACGAGAGAGAAACAAATAGATGTTTCACTAATAAACTCTAGCTCTGGGTATGTTGAAATAATGGAGATTCGATCATCACTCCATCTGAATTATGACGCTTAGCAACCGTCGTGACCTTGAAAAACAAAGGGATAAAAACTCAGTTGAAGTTGTTTTGAAATATCATGATGGTGTCGAAAGTTTATTAAACGTAAATCATATGCACGAGAACAACTCTTTCGGTGTTTATAAAACATGTATGAATATATGTAGTTGTTGTAATAGCTTTTCATACTAAGTATTTCATTTTAAAAAAGGAAGTAAAGGCAAAGTCACAAAGAACGGAGATAGAATTCAAGTTTGATTTGTATGATAGGTTGGAGACTTAAAAAACCAATGTTTCGCCATTAAAGTACATCAATGATGTCGAACAAAACATCATAACTTAGGTAATTGTTTATTTATTACCTAGACACCATTAGGCTTAATGGAGTTATTATTGAACACCACTGTTAACTATAATCTTACACACAGTTAAGGGTTAGATTAAACCCATTTAAGTATTTTGAATAAAAAGGTCAGATAAAACGACCTTTAAACTCCAACTTTATTTTATTGTAAAGGACTTTACAATAAGTTATATTATTAGATAAAACGACCTTTAAACTCCAAATAATTATACAATAACTTATAAACTTTGATAATAAGTTATATTATTGGATAAAACGACCTTTAAACCCCAAATAATTATGTTATTAAGTTATTGTATAATTATTTGGAGTTTAAAGGTCGTTTTATCTAATAATATAACTTATTGTTAAAGTTTATAGGTTATTGTATAATTATTTGGAGTTTAAAGGTCGTTTTATCCAATAATATAACTTACTATACAAGTTTATAAGCTATTTATAATTATTTGGAGTTTAAAGGTCGTTTTATCTAATAATATAACTTACTATTAAAGTTTATAAGTTATTGTATAATTATTTGGAGTTTAAAGGTCGTTTTATCCAATAATATAACTTATTATCAAAGTTTATAAGTTATTGTATAATTATTTGGATTTGAACGGTCGTTTTATCTCACCTTTTTATCGAAATATGTAAATTTCTCTCGTATGCACTGTTTGGTATTTAAATACGTTTAAAAGAAAACATTTTATTGAAAAATGAAACCTTTGTGAATATATTAATATAACCCACACCACAATGTGCACCATGAAGTTTGGAAAATTTATCAGTTATTATCTGACAACTTTGTTACTTACATCAAGATATCAGAGGTTAATATTTGTTCAATTATTTACAAATATATTTGGATATCTATACACGTATGACAATGTAAGTTGTAAATGCGTCCAAATATAAGATTATTTTCGTCACGTGAATTTGGTACTGATAATTTACCCTATTCTAGTTGATACTAATAGAAAACTATGAATATTCTAGTTGGTACTAATAGGTATATATGAATATTCTAGTTGATACTAATAGGTATATATGAATATTCTAGTTGGTACTAATAGATGTATATGAATATTCTAGTTAGTGCTAATAGATGTATATGAATATTCTAGTTGGTACTAATAGATGTATATGAATATTCTAGTTGGTACTAATAGATGTATATGAATATTCTAGTTGGTACTAATAGATGTATATGAATATTCTAGTTGGTACTAATAGATGTATATGAATATTCTAGTTGGTACTAATAGGTATATATGAATATTCTAGTTGGTACTATTAGGTATATATGAATATTCTAGTTGGTACTAATAGGTATATATGAATATTCTAGTTGGTACTAATAGGTATATATGAATATTCTAGTTGATACTAATAGGTATATATGAATATTCTAGTTGGTACTAATAGGTATATATGAATATTCTAGTTGGTACTAATAGGTATATATGAATATTCTAGTTGATACTAATAGGTATATATGAATATTCTAGTTGGTACTAATAGGTATATATGAATATTCTAGTTGGTACTAATAGGTATATATGAATATTCTAGTTGATACTAATAGGTATATATGAATATTCTAGTTGATACTAATAGGTATATATGAATATTTTATCGTAACAGAAATTAAGTAGTACCTCTTCCCTGAGCTAATTTTTTAATTTTGATATTAGCTCATAATATTTCTTAGAGTTTTTTAATGTATTAAAAAGGGTAACATTTCCATTTTAGGGTGTCGCTGATCACTTATACTCTCATAATACAATCACCTGGTAAATTTAAAACTGTTGTTTTAAGAAACCATTTTGCGAATAAAGTATTAATTCAATTATATGTATTGCCTGTTCTTTGACGTTTGCTTATTGTATGTGAAACGGGGGGTTAAAAGGCTTACGTGTTGTCTGTCTCCACTGAGGCAAGCCAGTTCTACCATCTCTGTTCCTACTAGACTAAATGCCTTCACAAACTCTGTAAAGTTGGAGACGTTTTCCAGTCTGTTGAAGCTTATAGGTATCTAAAACAGAACAATGTGAGAGAGCGCTATTAGTGTGGGACAACAATATTTTATTTAGGGTTATATTATATCCTATATTAATTTTAATAACGATGGTTCCCAAAATATATTCTATGTTAGCTGATCATCGATATATGCATAAATAACTACGAGAAACAGGAAATCAAAATTGGTTAATAAATATGGAACCATCGTGAATATTTAATATTTCGAATTTTGTCACTTTGATTCTATTTATCTAAATATCATGTTTATGACCTAGGTTGCCCTTTCATGTTTCATGGTCCAGTTAACGTCCACCTTCTTACATTCACTTTGAAAACAAAAGTCTCTCGTTCTAAGCCTAATTTTCTGACAACAAGTTCCGTTAGATTTATAAATAAAATTTAAACAAAAGTCGATGAAACAAAACAAAAATCTTAAAATAATCACGTGAAAATAAAACTCACCCTATCTTTGATTCTCAGCAATTGCTTTACAACAACTGTGTCAGCCAGTATCAACATTCTGGTGATGGATGACAACAGCCCTCGAGCTGCTCGTGCTAGACGGGACCATTCTATATTGTGACGCGTGCTGGCTATCTCTATCCGTTGACTTTCACAAAGCTGCTCTAACGTTGTAGCTGTTAGAATAAAACACAAGGTTTAAGTCTTCGATCATAGTTAACCGCTGAAATATCATGGCCAGAGAAATACCAGCGTTGATCCAGTTTTTACATGTCAGGGTTAGCTAAAATAACCGGGCTATACTTGTATAGTCAAGTAGTCGATTCTAGAGTATAAATGTAATATTAAACGATAATTCTAGTTATAAGAACGTATGAAAGTGAGATAAAGAATATGTTAAAGTATGTAAACTACACTATATCTGTCACGTACTATGCTGACAAGGCTTTTCTCAAAATACCAGGACTCATTAGGCTGTCTAAGATACAACAGACGTGGTGTAGGTCTATACCATATCCGTATAATCGATTTCATGACAAATACCGTTGTGGTGTGTTAGTTTCAGTTTGATAAACATTTACTAATCAAAATGTTTACTCTGAATTAACTTTAGTATATTATTCTGCGAATCACAGTAACTGTTCCGTTCTACAAGAAATAATAAATTAACAAGTCAACTTTTCGGTGATTCTGTTCGTAAAGTGAAACATATTGGGACCTTTGGGTAATAAATAGAAGACGTTGGTCAGTAGAGAATTCCACTCTTCAGCTAAGTCCTCTTTCTCAGGGCTTGCATTGTTTACAAAACACTTGTCCAACAAACGTTATATATGTCTCTGATGACAGTTGGTGTAGCTCGAAGCTACAGCTTTCTTATCCAATAAGAAAAGATATTTTTCATATTACACTCCGCACCTTCCCCAGGCCAAGTAAACCTCAATATCAAATACAACATGCATACCAGTCTCAAACACGTTTTCGTTTCGAAGATATGTAACAGTAGCTAGGTTTGTTCAAAAACACTACTTACTTCAGGTAATGAACTTAATCAATTAAAGATAAGGTGAGGCGACTCATGGTATCTCGGAAAAAACAAACAAACACAGCAGTAGAACTCAAGATCCATCTGATTATCTCTTTATTTTCATTATAAATCAAATGAGTCGACAACAGTAGCCTAATATTTGAGTACACTCCGTGAGTAAAGAATCATTAGTATGAACTTATATTTACAACTCATATGATGTCCAGATTTGAGTCTGACAGCAGATGGCGTGTTTAACATGTTTAATCTGATTCAGTATCGCTTTCTTTAAGATTAGCTCCGTTTTATAAATGATCACACTAGTAGTGTCCTTTTAACATTAAACAGTGGCGCTGCTGTTCACATCAGCCATGTTTTTAAATTTTATTTTTTACAAACAATAGGAATCTATTTAATGTTCATTTACCTTTTTTAAAGTTAATAAAATGATATTTCTATTTCATACACTTATATTTTAATTGTTTTGTTGTTAACAATAATGTTACAGACAATCCACGAAGCAACAAACCCTCAGTTGACAAAGAAACACTGGTTCAAGTGAGAAAAATTCATTTGTTTTTTCTCTGAAAGTTGAGTCTTAGAAATAAACCATAGATAATTGCAGGAGAGGGGGGGCACAGTGATAATTTTACTGATTTATATCGTTGAAATCTGATGTTAGAATCCTGCGGTGGACTGAGTACAGACAGCCCGATGTGTCGTGAGGGATCTCACTGTTTCTTGTATCATTTTTGTTTTCTGTTAAACAATTCCAACATAAAAATACAAAAATGTTGGTGATTTCCACTAGTTTCTTGCATGCTTATATTGAAGGTAAGTTTCTTCGTAGGTACAAGGTGATCCAACTTTAATTTGCAACAAAAATTTGTACATACATGTATAAATGTATTGTTAACCTCTATGGGACAAGGAACAAATATTTGTGCTTACATATATAGAGGTGTCATTAAGCTCTAATGGACCAATGAGAAAGTTTTTTTTTGTGTGTGTGTTCGTGTCGTCTATCTCTCTTTCTTTATTCTACAGACTGAATGAATTTGTCCCTCATCTGTCACTCAGTTCAGTATATCTCCTCGGGTTATTTTGATATTTATAATTATCATTTTAACTTTTATTTCAAGTGTATATTTCGTGACTTTATCAATTCTTTTCTTGAAGTATTTATAGAAAATATTTTAATACATGTTCGGGAGTGATCATGTAAGACGTACCAGTTATAAACATACACTATTAACCACTCACTATACTATATTCCTACATTTTTCAAAGGAAATATAAGTGTCTTTTTTTTTTTTTAGGACAAAGTTTCATAAAGTCTATGTGCAATAGGTGTTAGTGATTTTGAAGTGATAGCTTAGAAGTGAGATAGCTAATCGAAATCACCCACCGCCAATACTTGAACTACTATAATAGAATAGCAATGGCTTTGAAGCGCATAATTCTATTTTGATGCAAGGGGACACGAACATGGAACCTTAGAATCACAGTCCTGCATGTCAAGACCATGGTGTTTAAAGGACGAGACCCCTGCTATACTTAGATGCAGCGATAAAAATAATAATAAATTTTAAAAATGTATACGTAAGAAACCTCTTATTAAAGTTTGGTTTCCTATGTTTCAAACTAAAACTCCTTCACAATGTTAATTGTGTATAAATGTTTTAAAATATTTAAAGAGATTCGGAATTAGTTTTTGCGGATGCAACTTCTGTTGTCGCTGTTTCTTTCCAAAGTCCACTTCCTAAAACTACTGGATTACACATCTTTTCACGAGAATATGAAAGGAATGGGCCAAGCATGGCCGGACGTTTAGGGCAGTTTGATGGTCGGGAGTTATAGGCGTTATAGTATGATGTTCAAATTCATTGGTAAAAGAGTAGCCCAAGAGTTGGCGGTGGGTGGTGATAACTAGCTGCCTTCCCCCTAGTCTTACACTAATAAATTAGAGACGGCTAACGCATATAACCCTCGTGCAGCTTTGCGCAAAATTCAAAAACAAACAAACAATGAAAGGAATCCGCCAGAACAGGCATAAGTAATAATACGTAATACATATTGTATCCAATTACAAACAATATTTCATCCATTAGAGAATCTCTTTGTAGCTTATAAATATAAAATTATTTCAACTTCTTATGGACTTTCTTATGGATTACGAAGGTACCTGCAGCTCTTGCGTCTTTGCAGGCTTCGTACATGTCCACTTTAATTTCAGGATTGTCTTCCGCCACACATTCCCCTATCGTCACAAATCGTTCAACTGCCACGTTAATTGTCTGGCCAACCCGCAGCATGGATCTCCCAGTTCGGTCGAGCCTAATGGACTTTTCTTTGGAACTGCTAACACTCACAGCCTGTAACGAAGGAATTTAGGTGCGAACAATAATGAAACTTTCTCTTTAATAATAACATCCGTAGATAGTAGCATTAAACTCATACAATACTAAACATAATGTGATTAGGAATCGAAGTTAGACATTACCATAAAACACAATGAAATTACAAATAATATTACCTACTGCTCTAGCACATTAGAGACGAACGGGCGTGGACACTTAAGTGTGTCTTTACGACATCAGCCAAGAGTTTATGGGTTAGTAATGAACTCACGTAGTCTGGATTTGAAGGAATGAATTGAAACGGATAAAGACTAAGCCACATTTTTTTAAATAAAATGCTCCCCAGGTGGCATAGCGGTATTTCTGCGGACTTACAGCACGAGCAACCGGGTTTCAATACCCGTGGAGGACAGAGCTCATTTGGCCTTTTATGTAGCTTTGTTACAGACAAGCAAATCTATACAAAAATAACTTAGAATTATTTCACAAAGAATATAATTATTAATTATTGAACGTTTACTATTCAGTAAAATATAACTATATTCTATATTTTCATCAGTAATTGTTTCTTCACATTCTTCTGTTCACTTCTTCCTGATTCACAGAATCATTTAACTACAACCTTGGTTAATACACAGTGTGGGCATTTTCTAAATATGTAACATCAGCCATCTCCTTTTTCAAAGGCGCAGATAGCCCTCGAGTAGCTTTGCGCGAAATTCAAAACAACCAAAGCTTTTTTAAAGACTTTTTTAAACTTTAAACCTATTCTTAATCAACTAAATTATAAAACATTAATGACCAGTTTTGAAAGCAATCTCCTCTTTACGGAAGTCTTAGCCACTAAGTCTGCAAGATAGCTTTAGAACTTCATATCCAAGACCCTAAACCACTGATATACATTCCCAGCAACCAATTAGCAACCCTTATATAATTCAATACCACCAAAACTAACTTTATGTTCAATAACCAAAACTACCTACAAATAAATTGCCTAAGTATGGGAAATCCCGTGTCACCAGTTCTAGCCCATATTTTATGACACAAATTGAATCACAAGCGATCAATACAGCCTTACACCCACCACTATACTGGTACAGGTATGTTGATGATACAATTGGTGGATTCACATCTACAGAACACACACTTGGTTTTTTCAGTCATGTTAACTCGATACACCACAACATTAAGTTCACCTGTGAACAGGTAAACAAAACTAACTAAATAGTATTTCTTAACATCAAGATAACAAGAACCGATACACATTTCATAACAGAAGTCTACAGAACAATCACCAATACTGGATTATACATTCCCTGGGACTCAGCGTATGAAACAAAAGAAAAACTTAACGTATTAAGAAACCATATAAACACTGACACAAAACTATGTTCACCTGATAAAATTAATAAAATTAAACAACACTTTATAAACATCAAAACATATCCTCCAAACATCATCTTGTTTTCTTCTAGCCCATATGAAAGCTGTCTTCTGTATTTATATACTCTTCAAAAAAAGAAACGCAAAAGGCAAAATATGAGACACATTGTTAACAAGTTTATTTCGGGTAGTTCTGTATGACATGTGTAAAACTTTGCACATTCACTGCTGAACATCCAAAGTCTGCAAAGGCGAAGTCCACACTCACTAGTTGAAGTTTAACGTCACTCAACGTCAATAACGAGTATGCCCCCCGTGAGCATCAATAACTGCTTGGCATCTCCTGCCCATGGAAGCGATAAGATGACAAATCACATCCTGTGGAATGGCTGTCCACTCAGCATGCAAAGCTGCTGCAAACTGAGGTAGAGTCTGCGGTTGAGGTTGTCGCCGTCACAGACGTCGGTCCAACTCGTCCCAAAGATGTTCGATGGGGTTTAAATCTGGTAATCTGATGGGCCAGGGAAGAACGTTGATGTTGTGGTGTCTCAAGAAGACAGTGGTGAGTCGGGCTGTGTGAGGACGGGCGTTGTCATGTTGAAAAATGTCGTTGACGTTCACCATGATGGGATGCACATGGGGCCTAAGAATCTCGTAGACGGTTGCGTACGGTCTGATCGAAAATCCTACGCAGCCCTGGTATGGTTGAGGCAGTAGACGTCGCAGTGGTGGTCCTATCACGAAGGTGACGTAGCCGGATGTAGCGATCTTGTGCGGGCGTGGTCACACGAGGTCTGCCAGATCGTGGACGGTCACGAGTTGATCCATGTTGTGGGTGACGATTCCTTAGCCTTGTGATGGTGCTTGGATGGACATTCACAGCTCTGGCAACATCTGATCGAGATTCGCCTGCTTCCAAGCGATCAATGGCGTTGTTGCGTTGTGCTTCAGTCAGTCTTGGCGTAACTGTATTGCGTGTCGGTGGCTTAACATGAACTACAGAATCCGAGAACCCGTCACTTTTATAGGGATTTTGCACATGTTGCACTTGCAGAACATGCAGATCTCTCAAACAAATGTATTGGACACGCATGCGTTTTGGCGAAAAATCCGATGTTTTCCTCCGTTTTCAAAGTGCACAACTTTTATTGTCATTTTGGTCTGACAATCAGTGCCTTAATACGTATAACATCACATACTCTGAGCTTGTAACGTTATTACATATATTTATCTTTAAAATAACAAAAATATCCCTTTGGCGTTTCTTGTTTTGAAGAGTATATATTACCATGAAGTACTCCGTGTCTTGTTTTCTTCTAGCCCATCTGTAAGCTGTATTCTCTATTTATATGTTACCATGAAGTACTCCGTGTCTTGTTTTATACTAGCCCATCTGTAAGCTGTCTTCTGTATTTATATGTCACCACAAAGTACTCCGTGTCTTGTTTTCTTCTAGCCCATCTGTAAGCTGTATTCTGTATTTATATGTTACCATGAAGTACTTCGTGTCTTGTTTTCTTCTAGCCCATCTGTAAGCTGTATTCTGTATTTATATGTTACCATGAAGGACTCCGTGTCTTGTTTTCTTCTAGCCCATCTGTAAGCTGTATTCTGTATTTATATGTTACCATGAAGGACTCCGTGTCTTGTTTTCTTCTAGCCCATCTGTAAGCTGTATTCTCTATTTATATGTTACCACGAAGTACTCCGTGTTTTGTTTTCTTCTAGCCCATCTGTAAACTGTATTCTGTATTTATTTGTTACCACGAAGTACTCCGTGTCTTGTTTTCTTCTAGCCCATCTGTAAGCTGTATTCTGTATTTATATGTTACCATGAAGTACTTCTGTCTTGTTTTCTTCTAGCCCATCTGTAAGCTGTCTTCTGTATTTATATGTTACCACGAAGTACTCCGTGTCTTGTTTTCCTCTAGCCCATTTGTAAGCTGTCTTCTGTATTTATATGTTACAACGAAGCACTCCGTGTCTTGTTTTCTTCTAGCCCATCTGTAAGCTGTCTTCTGTATTTATATGTTACCACGAAGTACTCCGTGTCTTGTTTTCTTCTAGCCCATCTGTAAGCTGTCTTCTGTATTTATATGTTACCACGAAGTACTCCGTGTCTTGTTTTCTTCTAGCCCAGCTGTAAGCTGTATTCTGTATTTATATGTTACCATGAAGGACTCCGTGTCTTGTTTTCTTCTAGCCCATCTGTAAGCTGTATTCTGTATTTATATGTTACCATGAAGGACTCCGTGTCTTGTTTTCTTCTAGCCCATCTGTAAGCTGTATTCTCTATTTATATGTTACCACGAAGTACTCCGTGTTTTGTTTTCTTCTAGCCCATCTGTAAACTGTATTCTGTATTTATTTGTTACCACGAAGTACTCCGTGTCTTGTTTTCTTCTAGCCCATCTGTAAGCTGTATTCTGTATTTATATGTTACCATGAAGTACTTCTGTCTTGTTTTCTTCTAGCCCATCTGTAAGCTGTCTTCTGTATTTATATGTTACCACGAAGTACTCCGTGTCTTGTTTTCCTCTAGCCCATTTGTAAGCTGTCTTCTGTATTTATATGTTACAACGAAGCACTCCGTGTCTTGTTTTCTTCTAGCCCATCTGTAAGCTGTCTTCTGTATTTATATGTTACCACGAAGTACTCCGTGTCTTGTTTTCTTCTAGCCCATCTGTAAGCTGTCTTCTGTATTTATATGTTACCACGAAGTACTCCGTGTCTTGTTTTCTTCTAGCCCAGCTGTAAGCTGTATTCTGTATTTATTTGTTACCACGAAGTACTCCGTGTCTTGTTTCCTTCTAGCCCATTTGTAAGCTGTCTTCTGTATTTATATGTTACCACGAAGTACTCCGTGTCTTGTTTTCTTCTAGCCCATCTGTAAGCTGTCTTCTGTATTTATATGTTACCACGAAGTACTCCGTGTCTTGTTTTCCTCTAGCCCATTTGTAAGCTGTATTCTGTATTTATTTGTTACCACGAAGTACTCCGTGTCTTGTTTTCTTCTAGCCCAGCTGTAAGCTGTCTTCTGTATTTATATGTTACCATGAAGTACTCCGTGTCTTGTTTTCTTCTAGCCCATCTGTAAGCTGTCTTCTGTATTTATATGTTACCACGAAGTACTCCGTGTCTTGTTTTCTTCTAGCCCATCTGTAAGCTGTATTTATATGTTACCATGAAGTACTCCTTGTCTTGTTTTCTTCTAGCCCGTCTGTAGGCTGTATTCTCTATTTAAATGTTACCATGAAGTACTTCTGTCTTGTTTTCTTCTAGCCCATCTGTAAGCTGTATTCTGTATTTATATGTTACCATGAAGTACTCCGTGTCTTGTTTTCTTCTAGCCCATCTGTAAGCTGTATTCTTTATTTATATGTTACCATGAAGTACTTCTGTCTTGTTTTCTTCTAGCCCATTTGTAAGCTGTATTTTGTATTTATTTGTTAACGTGAAGTATTCCGTGTCTTGTTTTCTTCTAGCCCATTTGTAAGCTGTATTCTGTATTTATTTGTTAACGTGAAGTATTCCGTGTCTTGTTTTCTTCTAGCCCATTTGTAAGCTGTATTCTCTATTTATATGTTACCATGAAGTACTCCGTGTCTTGTTTTCTTCTAGCCCATCTGTAAGCTGTATTCTCTATTTATATGTTACCATGAAGTACTTCTGTCTTGTTTTCTTCTAGCCCATCTGTAAGCTGTATTCTGTATTTATATGTTACCATGAAGTACTCCGTGTCTTGTTTTCTTCTAGCCCATCTGTAAGCTGTATTCTCTATTTATATGTTACCATGAAGTAATCCGTGTCTTGTTTTCTTCTAGCCCATCTGTAAGCTGTCTTCTGTATTTATATGTTACCACGAAGTACTCCGTGTCTTGTTTTCTTCTAGCCCATCTGTAAGCTGTATTTATATGTTACCATGAAGTACTCCTTGTCTTGTTTTCTTCTAGCCCGTCTGTAAGCTGTATTCTCTATTTAAATGTTACCATGAAGTACTTCTGTCTTGTTTTCTTCTAGCCCATCTGTAGGCTGTATTCTGTATTTATATGTTACCATGAAGTACTCCGTGTCTTGTTTTCTTTTAGCCCATCTGTAAGCTGTATTCTTTATTTATATGTTACCATGAAGTACTTCTGTCTTGTTTTCTTCTAGCCCATTTGTAAGCTGTATTTTGTATTTATTTGTTAACGTGAAGTATTCCGTGTCTTGTTTTCTTCTAGCCCATTTGTAAGCTGTCTTCTGTATTTATATGTTACCATGAAGTACTCCGTGTCTTGTTTTCTTCTAGCCCATTTGTAAGCTGTATTCTGTATTTATTTGTTAACGTGAAGTATTCCAGTGTCTTGTTTTCTTCTAGCCCATTTGTAAGCTGTATTCTCTATTTATATGTTACCATGAAGTACTCTGTGTCTTGTTTTCTTCTAGCCCATCTGTGGCTGTATTCTCTATTTATATGTTACCATGAAGTACTTCTGTCTTGTTTTCTTCTAGCCCATCTGTAAGCTGTATTCTGTATTTATATGTTACCATGAAGTACTCCGTGTCTTGTTTTCTTCTAGCCCATCTGTAAGCTGTATTCTCTATTTATATGTTACCATGAAGTAATCCGTGTCTTGTTTTCTTCTAGCCCATCTGTAAGCTGTCTTCTGTATTTATATGTTACCACTGAAGTACTCCGTGTCTTGTTTTCTTCTAGCCCATCTGTAAGCTGTCTTCTGTATTTATTTGTTACCACGAAGCACTGCGTGTCTTGTTTTCTTCTAGCCCATTTGTAAGCTGTCTTCTGTATTTATATGTTACCATGAAGTACTCCGTGTCTTGTTTTCTTCTAGCCCATCTGTAAGCTGTCTTCTGTATTTATATGTTACCACGAAGTACTCCGCGTCTTGTTTTCCTCTAGCCCATTTGTAAGCTGTATTCTGTATTTATTTGTTACCACGAAGTACTCCGTGTCTTGTTTTCTTCTAGCCCATTTGTAAGCTGTCTTCTGTATTTATATGTTACCATGAAGTACTCCGTGTCTTGTTTTCTTCTAGCCCATCTGTAAGCTGTCTTCTGTATTTATATGTTACCACGAAGTACTCCGCGTCTTGTTTTCCTCTAGCCCATTTGTAAGCTGTATTCTGTATTTATTTGTTACCACGAAGTACTCCGTGTCTTGTTTTCTTCTAGCCCATTTGTAAGCTGTATTTTGTATTTATTTGTTAACGTGAAGTATTCCGTGTCTTGTTTTCTTCTAGCCCATTTGTAAGCTGTCTTCTGTATTTATATGTTACCATGAAGTACTCCGTGTCTTGTTTTCTTCTAGCCCATTTGTAAGCTGTATTCTGTATTTATTTGTTAACGTGAAGTATTCCGTGTCTTGTTTTCTTCTAGCCCATTTGTAAGCTGTATTCTCTATTTATATGTTACCATGAAGTACTCCGTGTCTTGTTTTCTTCTAGCCCATCTGTAAGCTGTATTCTCTATTTATATGTTACCATGAAGTACTTCTGTCTTGTTTTCTTCTAGCCCATCTGTAAGCTGTATTCTGTATTTATATGTTACCATGAAGTACTCCGTGTCTTGTTTTCTTCTAGCCCATCTGTAAGCTGTATTCTCTATTTATATGTTACCATGAAGTAATCCGTGTCTTGTTTTCTTCTAGCCCATCTGTAAGCTGTCTTCTGTATTTATATGTTACCACGAAGTACTCCGTGTCTTGTTTTCTTCTAGCCCATCTGTAAGCTGTCTTCTGTATTTATTTGTTACCACGAAGCACTGCGTGTCTTGTTTTCTTCTAGCCCATTTGTAAGCTGTCTTCTGTATTTATATGTTAACATGAAGTACTCCGTGTCTTGTTTTCTTCTAGCCCATCTGTAAGCTGTCTTCTGTATTTATATGTTACCACGAAGTACTCCGCGTCTTGTTTTCCTCTAGCCCATTTGTAAGCTGTATTCTGTATTTATTTGTTACCACGAAGTACTCCGTGTCTTGTTTTCTTCTAGCCCATTTGTAAGCTGTCTTCTGTATTTATATGTTACCATGAAGTACTCCGTGTCTTGTTTTCTTCTAGCCCATCTGTGTTGTCTTCTGTATTTATATGTTACCACGAAGTACTCCGCGTCTTGTTTTCCTCTAGCCCATTTGTAAGCTGTATTCTGTATTTATTTGTTACCATGAAGTACTCCGTGTCTTGTTTTCTTCTAGCCCATTTGTAAGCTGTCTTCTGTATTTATATGTTAACATGAAGTACTCCGTGTCTTGTTTTCTTCTAGCCCATCTGTAAGCTGTCTTCTGTATTTATTTGTTACCACGAAGTACTCCGTGTCTTGTTTTCTTCTAGCCCATTTGTAAGCTGTCTTCTGTATTTATATGTTACCATGAAGTACTCCGTGTCTTGTTTTCTTCTAGCCCATCTGTAAGCTGTCTTCTGTATTTATATGTTACCATGAAGTACTCCTCTGTCTTGTTTTCCTCTAGCCCATTTGTAAGCTGTATTCTGTATTTATTTGTTACCACGAAGTACTCCGTGTCTTGTTTTCTTCTAGCCCATTTGTAAGCTGTATTTTGTATTTATTTGTTAACGTGAAGTATTCCGTGTCTTGTTTTCTTCTAGCCCATTTGTAAGCTGTCTTCTGTATTTATATGTTACCATGAAGTACTCCGTGTCTTGTTTTCTTCTAGCCCATTTGTAAGCTGTATTCTGTATTTATTTGTTAACGTGAAGTATTCCGTGTCTTGTTTTCTTCTAGCCCATTTGTAAGCTGTATTCTCTATTTATATGTTACCATGAAGTACTCCGTGTCTTGTTTTCTTCTAGCCCATCTGTAAGCTGTATTCTCTATTTATATGTTACCATGAAGTACTTCTGTCTTGTTTTCTTCTAGCCCATCTGTAAGCTGTATTCTGTATTTATATGTTACCATGAAGTACTCCGTGTCTTGTTTTATTCTAGCCCATCTGTAAGCTGTATTCTCTATTTATATGTTACCATGAAGTAATCCGTGTCTTGTTTTCTTCTAGCCCATCTGTAAGCTGTCTTCTGTATTTATATGTTACCATGAAGTACTCCGTGTCTTGTTTTCTTCTAGCCCATCTGTAAGCTGTCTTCTGTATTTATTTGTTACCACGAAGCACTGCGTGTCTTGTTTTCTTCTAGCCCATTTGTAAGCTGTCTTCTGTATTTATATGTTAACATGAAGTACTCCGTGTCTTGTTTTCTTCTAGCCCATCTGTAAGCTGTCTTCTGTATTTATATGTTACCACGAAGTACTCCGCGTCTTGTTTTCCTCTAGCCCATTTGTAAGCTGTATTCTGTATTTATTTGTTACCACGAAGTACTCCGTGTCTTGTTTTCTTCTAGCCCATTTGTAAGCTGTCTTCTGTATTTATATGTTACCATGAAGTACTCCGTGTCTTGTTTTCTTCTAGCCCATCTGTAAGCTGTCTTCTGTATTTATATGTTACCACGAAGTACTCCGCGTCTTGTTTTCCTCTAGCCCATTTGTAAGCTGTATTCTGTATTTATTTGTTACCACGAAGTACTCCTGTGTCTTGTTTTCTTCTAGCCCATTTGTAAGCTGTCTTCTGTATTTATATGTTACCATGAAGTACTCCGTGTCTTGTTTTCTTCTAGCCCATCTGTAAGCTGTATTCTGTATTTATATGTTACCATGAAGTACTCCGTGTCTTGTTTTCTTCTAGCCCATTTGTAAGCTGTATTCTGTATTTATTTGTTAACGTGAAGTATTCCGTGTCTTGTTTTCTTCTAGCCCATTTGTAAGCTGTCTTCTGTATTTATATGTTACCATGAAGTACTTCTGTCTTGTTTTCTTCTAGCCCATATGTAAGCTGTATTCTGTATTTATTTGTGACCATGAAGTACTCCGTGTCTTGTTTTCTTCTAGCCCATATGTAAGCAATCTTCTATATTTATATGCTACCATATAAATAAAAAAGTGTAAATTATATTATTTGTACTTTAAGTAATCCTAAGTGAGCAACTAACTCTAATTAACTATCAATATTTTCCCAAATATTGTGTTTTCATATTTTTGTTTCTATGGTAAAAATTCATTTTTCTTTCTTCATCAATTTGTTCTCTTCGTTCAACTTATTCCATTACGGGATTGAAAAGAAACAAAAAGAAACATTGTGTTATCTGAACGTCTCTTGAAAGGTTATGGAAGCTGAAGGTTTATTGTTTGTTGTATTTCTACACACAGTAAAGAGATCCAGTTTTCATTAAACTCCATTAACTTAATGACAACATCGATGAGACACTTTCAAGATAAATAAAATGAGAAGGATGTGTGTTTGGTGAGCAATTGTATCTCTTGAAGTAACCTACTATATATATATATATGTTTACTTTTCATTATGAGGTTTTATTGAATATGGCTTTTTTAGTAAGCATTCACTGTGTTCTTTGAAAGATTACGATATTTCTATTGAGCATTCATTATTTATTTCTTTGGTATTTCTTGATGTAGTTTTTGCACTTAGGTATTTATCATGCTAGAGTCTAGAGTTCGATTTCCTACAATAGATAGAGTTATTTTGAAGTTTTGCACTGAAAACAGACTATTTCATTCTCTAATTTTCTATTTTCTTATGCGATTTTGCCTTTGGGTGTTTCTGTTTTTGGTATTTTCTAATGAGAATTTGTTTATTTCTCACACTTGTTTTGTTACGTAGTTACAGTCTGTTTATCTCTGTCCGATCATGATCTGTCTAACGAATGTGCATACTGACAATAGCCCTGCAGCACATTTTGCATTATAAAGACTTCCTAAATTTTTCATGCCCACTGTCCACCACTCTTTCCTGATGACTTTCCATAAACCATTTAGTATACGTTGATAATGGTTCCTCGGTGCTTATTTCCAAAGTTCTATTGCACAGAAATCCATAGGCTTAGCATTCTGTGACTTTACTAGTGTGTATTCATATAGAACATAATAAATGCCCATTTCACTCTTCAGTTGCCTGAAACATGTGTCGTGGAACCTTGCGTGCACGTGACATTTGCGTCACTTTTCTAGACAGATTAAGGGCTTATAACACTCAAATTTGAAGTACAATCTTTGTGGATGGCACATCGCAGATAGCCTATTCCTACCCAACAAAGAAACAAGGTTATTATAGGGTTGCTGGAAATGTAATGATATGTATCACTTATCAAAGCATAACTTGAACATTTTATTGTGTATTAGCCCCGAATATTTTACCTCAAGTTGACACGCGCTTTACAAACATCTACACCATCAGTTCTACTTATGAAAGATAGTTTTTGTTCGTTATTATGACTCAGATTTCTTGAGAATACATAGTGTTCTAATAACGTTGAAGTGTCACATTTCACAGAAGAATCCTTTGTTATAGAGTGAACGCCCTTCAGAATTTGGCAAAGCATGGATATGATAAAGATTTTCATAAGGTATTAGTATTGGACCTTTGATATTCTGAAACATTACATTCTATATAGATCCCCTTCTGTAGTTTCAAGAATTAGATGAGTGTATGAAAACAGCATTCCAACGAAACTGTATTCACCATATCGGTTTCAGACGATTATCTTTGTATGCAAGAAACACATTAGAGATCGAAGCGCTAGTTATGTAAATACATAAATATGTCAGAATTAGTGCTATTACATCCGGTGGCTCAGTGGTATGTTTGCGGGCTTTCAACACTAGAATCCGGGTTTCGATACCCATGGTGGGCATCGCACAGATAGCCCATTGTGTAGCTCTGTGCTTAATTCAAAACAACAACCTTTTCACTTTCAATAAATTAGGACTTTATATCACTTAAGTTATTACTTGGATATTTTCTTCAGTTACCTCACTACATCTAGTCACCTCACGTTTTGTGGTAGTAACATTGTTATAACTTAATAATTTATAAGAATCATAACAGTAATATTACTGTACTTTTGTAACAATACTCTTTTTAACACTGTTGAGATCACGTTATGGTTAATGATATAAAATGGAATATTAACTTCACAATCCAACCTGTGTTAGATCTCTGGAAGAGCCGTTGGTTCTGGAGCACTATAGACATTTTTATATATTTACATAATCTATTTAAAACAAGGTTATATTACAATTATACAATTACCTTATTTTACAAATCCAAACTTTCAGTAGGTCACAGTATTACTTTCACTGAGTCAGTAATTTCTGTTTGGTAATTAGTTTTTACACATAATTTCCAGTGTAAGCGACAGTAGTGTGTAATTACAGTGTACACAATGGTATTATATAGAGATTACACACTGTTTCTTTCTTAACATCTTTCCACACGTTCTTCCAAACTCAATCTAATAACTTATATCATACAGAACAGCGTCCCCTTAGTCGTACAGCGCTATATTTGCAGATTAACAACACTAGAAACAGAATTTTGATACTCGTAGTGGGCAGAGCGCATGTAGTCAGTTCTGTAGCTCGGTGCTTAATTACAAACCAAGAGACCGAAGTATTGATTCTCATTTACCAAACGTACAGGTTTCTTACTTTTCTGTTTGTAGAGAAAACTGTTAATCATATCCAAATTAATAGAAATAATAAATCTATCTTAACATGTTTCCTTTAGGACGAGAAATAATAAATCTATCTTAACATGTTTCCTTTAGGACGAGAAATAATAAATCTATCTTAACATGTTTCCTTTAGGACGAGAAATAATAAATCTATCTTAACATGTTTCCTTTAGGACGAGAAATAATAAATCTATCTTAACATGTTTCTTTTAGGACGAGGGAATCCTTTGCTCATTAATGATGTTGTAATTAACATCAGTCTGTCTCTGATTGTATACCTTATGTCTACCAATATCTCCAGTATAACGTTTGATTTCGATAGTTTTGTATTTGAATAGCTACAACAATCTTTATTTCATCTTTGTCTGGTCTTGTTTCGTTTAAAAAAAATATAGCATTTATTATTTATATTATGTTAAACAATAGCATTTATTATTTATATTATGTGAAACTATAGCATTTATTATTTATATTATGTGAAACTATAGCATTTATTATTTATATTATGTGAAACTATAGCATTTATTATTTGTATTATGTGAAACTATAGCATTTATTATTTATATTATGTGAAACTATAGCATTTATTATTTATATTATGTTAAACAATAGCATTTATTATTTATATTATGTGAAACTATAGCATTTATTATTTATATTATGTGAAACTATAGCATTTATTATTTATATTATGTGAAACTATAGCATTTATTATTTATATTATGTGAAACTACAGCATTTATTATTTATTTTACGTTAAACTATAACAGTTTGTTACTTATATTCGGTTAAACTACAACGTTTATTATTTTCATTCTGTTAGACTATAGAGTCTATAATTTATAATCTGTTTTTGAATTCCTTGCTTGTAAGCAGGAGTAATATTTATCATTTTCACTTTAGGTTTAGTCCTCTTGAGTTTTAACACCTAAGTATATGAGTATACTGAATCACAGCCTGAGCACGATATCCACTGGGCCACGACCAATTATAAAATACAGAGTTGTTTTGAGCTGTTTTTTAAAAGCTTAAAATAAATTGTTACGTACAATTAATTGGTCGGTGAGGAGTTAGTTATATGGTGGACACTATATGGATATATGTATAGAGAGGTTCAACCCTGACTGTCAGAGCTCTTGGGTGTAAGGATTTTAATTAAAAAATAAACAACTGTAAAATATGGAAAGAAAATTCTTAGTAAATATTCTTAAACAAACATATTCAATTACTCGATATGTATACTGGATCTCTAAAGTTTAATGGAAGATACGTTACAAAAAATTATAATTTTTTCTTCTAATCAACTTATAAAGCAAAACTATTGTTAGTAACTTAAGTAATTTTCAAAAAACAAGTGTATTTAATGCACATTTAACGAAATTAGTGTCAATATCTGAAGAAATAAAAACATGTGAAAGAAAAAGATATCGATTTTCTATAATGTGTAATTTACTGTTGTTGAAGGAAACCTAATAATACAATGTGCTTTTTTTGACATTATAATCTGGCAGATAGATTTAAACAAATCAAATGGATGCTCACAAAAAAGCAACGATCGGAGAAGGTTTAAATTTCTCATGAATAAATAATATTATCTTACGTTACACGTCATTAATGTGCGTCTTTCACTGTGACATTTTCAAAGCAACACGATAGATTACACTGCACAACAAAGTTTTTGCTTCTTGAACACTGTTGGGTGTTTCTTATAGATTTTTGGCTGTTGATCAGGAAAATCACACCCAAATTTGCCCACCACGTACCGTTTCATCGGAATCTTTAGTTTTGTCATGTTTTTTCTTATATTTGTGCCCAAAATTTTTCGTTTTTGTAAGAGACTTATGAACAATGTTTTGTGCGGTCTGAGCATGTCCAGGCATGAAATCAGGCCACGTTGGAAGCTGTTCTGTAGAAGTATGCAGCCCGGGCATGCCTGGGCAGGCCGGAGCCAGCTTGACACAGTAGGCTATAAAAGTGGCTTGCATACACAGATGCTGCTCATTGGATTAATATAGACATTATAGTGTGCAGTATTGCTTCAGAATATAGCATTGCCTCAGTAGCACTGTAACAAGTAAGTTAGATGTTATAGACGTTTTACAGGACGATTGGAGTTGGTCAATATGTCTCGTCAATGTTGTAACAGCCGATACATTCTGCTATATTTGTGGCGAGTATACGTTTGTTCATCAGAGACGCTCAATGACTGCTCTTGTGAAGAAACCATATCATCTGTACTTCGGCTGTAAAATTGGCGATCAAGACCAGGAATGGGCGTCTCACATTTGTTGTGCAACATGTGCTGTCTGTCTGAGAGCTTGGCTCAGAGGCACCCGAAAGACAATGCCGTTTGCTGTCACGATGATATGGTGGGAACAGAAAGACCATGTGACGGACTGTTACTTCTGTTTGACTAACGTGTCTGATTTCTCTGCCAAAACCAAGAAGTCAATTGAATACCCTAATCTGCCTTCAGCAATGAGACCCGTGTCACATGACGACGGTCTTTCAATTCCGAAACCATCAGAGGAATGGACCTTAGACGAACCAGATGAAGAAACTGCAATACAGGGAACTGGCAGTGACATTGATCCAGATTTTGAGCCGTGCTCCTCAGGCGATCCACATCTCATAACACAGTCAGAATTAAACGATCTGGTCAGAGATCTGGGTGTGTCAAAAGCAAAAGCCGAGTTGCTGGGTTTGAGACTGCAGGAATGGTGTTTGCTGTCACCAGGTACGAAAATTTCTGTTTTTCTAAGCCGCCAAGATGATAACCAAATTCTTTGCACAAGTTAACAGTCTCTGTTTCTGTGTTGACATCGAAGGATTGTTCTCTGCTTTGGGTTGTGACCATGACCCGCAAGAGTAGCGTCTCTTTATTGATTCATCAATGTTAAGCCTCAAAGCTGTTCTGTTACACAATGACAACGTTTACCCTTCAATACCTGTTGGCCATGCAGCACACATGAAAGAAACCTACGAGAACATGGAAATGTTGCTGAAGCACATCCAGTACAGCAAGTACAACTGGAATATCTGTGGAGATCTGAAAGTTGTTGCTCTGTTACTGTGACTGCAGCTCGGCTACACAAAGTACTGTTGTTTCATCTGTGAATGGGACAGTCGTGCCAAAGAGTCACATTATTCTAGACAGAGCTAGCCACTCCGTAAAAAGTTAGTTCCAGGACAGAAAAATGTGGCGCATTTGGAACTTATGAAGAATTTCGTGAAAGCACTGAACAAAGAAGGCGAAGGTTTTCGTTATTTAAGACAGTATCCAAAGAATAACTGAGGCCAAGACCAAAGAGGGCATTTTTGTTGGCCCTCAGACCAGACATGTTATGAGTGACAAGCGGTTCAAAGATCTGCTAGTTGGGACGGAAAAGATTGCCTGAAAAACCTTCAAAGACGTTGTTGACAATTTTCTTGGCAATTACAGAGCCCCACATTACATTCAGCTGGTGGACAAACTTCTCAAAGCATACAGAACAATGAAGTGCAACATGTCACTCAAGATTCATTTCCTCCACTCACACTTGGACTTCTTACCCGCAAATCTCAGTGCTGTCAGTGACGAACACGGTGAAAGGTTTCACCAGGACATTGCTACAATGGAAAAACGATATCAGGGCAACTGGAATCCGTCAAAGTTTGCTGACTACTGTTGGACACTGTAACGTGATGCTCCGGACATTGAATACAAACGAAAATCAGGAGCAAAACACTTTTAATTATGTTGAACTTAATATCGTATTAGAAACATAAACGAAATTGAATACGTTATTGCCGGTAAAAAGTTAACTGTATATTTCTCAAAGTTCGTACGTGATGAAGCAAAACCAAAACTATATTTGTGCATACCCACAAGGTACCTGTCACAATCAGCAAAAACTTTTCAACAAGCAAAAATTTTCAAAGAAATTGTTGTGCAGTGTTATATGTGCGCTTCCCATCACGGGTATCGAAACTCGATTGTTAGGGTTGTAAGTCAACAGATATATCATTCTGCCACTGGGAGGGACATTTTTTTAAAGAAGGTTTTGTGCGAATTTTAAATATTATTTTGTGAAAGCCGGATTTACAACGCTAGAATCAGGGATTCGATATCCCTCGGTGGACTCAGCAGGTAGTCCGATGTGGCTTTGCTATAACAAAAGCACACACTCACGCACACACAATATAAAACATTCTTTAAAATATACTCAGTATATTTTAGTTTCTCTGGTTTTGATCTATTTTATGGTGGCCAGGCATGGCCAGGTGGGTTAAGGCGTTCGACTCGAAATCTAGGTCCCGGGTTCAAATCCCTGTCCCACCAAACATGCTCGCCCTTTCAACCGTGGGGGCGTTATAATGTGAGGGTAATTCCCACTATTCGTTGGTAAAAGAATAGCACAAGAGTTGGGGGTGGCTGGTGACGACTAGCTGCCTTCCCTCTAGTCTTACACTGCTAAATTAGGGACGGCTGGAGCAGATAGCCCTGGTGTAGCTTTGCGCGAAATTCAAAAACAAACAAAACAATCTATTTTATGTCGGAAAATTATAACTAAAATGGGCAAGAATAATAAAATTTAGAAGAACAAACCAGAACATACATCAAACCATCTTCACTAATCCATTTCAATCAGTTTCCCATTTCTACCTTCTCGGTAGATATAATTTATCAATTTCGATGAAAACATACAAATTTCGATCTGAAAGCTACTGCACAGAAACACAAGGGATCGTTGATCGGTTGTCCCTAGTAACAGAATATTTATCTTCCAGTTTACTCTATCATCTTGAGCTTCAAGATGACGAATCCAAGAACGGCTCACATTCAAAAGAAACACAGACACAGCAATCGATTTTCCACAAGAAGGCTATCCTTTCAACAACATTTGGTTTTATATTGTACCTTCTGGAGTTATCGTTTTAAAACAAAAATAAAACAAGAAGACGGGAAAATATATATTGTTATCTTATTGACAGAAACTACACTTCAGAGTTAAGCGGGTAGAGAGAACATGTTTATATAAACTGTCTGACAAACCATTCTCTAGCAGAGATTTACTATCCACTAAACCCAGATCTTAAAATCGTATCAACAGTCTTTGAAAAAACATTCAACACATTCTGGTATTAAAAACGATTTATCAACAGTCTTTGTGGGAAAACATTTAGTACATTGTGCTATTAAAAATGACGTATCAACAGTCTTTGTGGAAAACATTTAGTATATTGTCCTATTAAAATGACGTATCAACAGTCTTTGTGGAAAACATTTAGTACATTGTCCTCTTAAAATGACGTATCAACAGTCTTTGTGGAAAACATTTAGTACATTGTCCTCTTAAAATGACGTATCAACAGTCTTTGTGGAAAACATTTAGTACATTGTCCTCTTAAAATGACGTATCAACAGTCTTTGTGGAAAACATTTAGTACATTGTCCTCTTAAAATGACGTATCAACAGTCTTTGTGGAAAACATTTAGTACATTGTCAGTCTTTGTGGAAAACATTTAGTACATTGTCCTCTTAAAAATGACGTATCAACAGTCTTTGTGGAAAACATTTAGTATATTGTCCTCTTAAAAATGACGTATCAACAGTCTTTGTGGAAAACATTTAGTATATTGTCCTCTTAAAATGACGTATCAACAGTCTTTGTGGAAAACATTTAGTATATTGTCCTCTTAAAATGACGTATCAACAGTCTTTGTGGAAAACATTTAGTATATTGTCCTCTTAAAAATGACGTATCAACAGTCTTTGTGGAAAACATTTAGTATATTGTCCTATTAAAAATGACGTATCAACAGTCTTTGTGGAAAACATTTAGTACATTGTCCTCTTAAAAATGACGTATCAACAGTCTTTGTGGAAAACATTTAGTATATTGTCCTATTAAAAATAACGTATCAACAGTCTTTGTGGAAAACATTTAGTATATTGTCCTATTAAAAATGACGTATCAACAGTCTTTGTGGAAAACATTTAGTATATTGTCCTCTTTAAAACGACGTATCAACAGTCTTTGTGGAAAACATTTAGTTATTGTCCTCTTAAAAATGACGTATCAACAGTCTTTGTGGAAAACATTTAGTATATTGTCCTTTAAAATGACGTATCAACAGTCTTTGTGGAAAACATTTAGTATATTGTCCTCTTAAAATGACGTATCAACAGTCTTTGTGGAAAACATTTAGTACATTGTCCTCTTAAAATGACGTATCAACAGTCTTTGTGGAAAACATTTAGTACATTGTCCTCTTTAAAATGACGTATCAACAGTCTTTGTGGAAAACATTTAGTACATTGTCCTCTTAAAATGACGTATCAACAGTCTTTGTGGAAAACATTTAGTAACTTTAAAATGACGTATCAACAGTCTTTGTGGAAAACATTTAGTATATTGTCCTCTTAAAATGACGTATCAACAGTCTTTGTGGAAAACATTTAGTATATTGTCCTCTTAAAATGACGTATCAACAGTCTTTGTGGAAAACATTTAGTACATTGTCCTCTTAAAATGACGTATCAACAGTCTTTGTGGAAAACATTTAGTATATTGTCCTCTTAAAATGACGTATCAACAGTCTTTGTGGAAAACATTTAGTATATTGTCCTCTTAAAATGACGTATCAACAGTCTTTGTGGAAAACATTTAGTATATTGTCCTATTAAAAATGACGTATCAACAGTCTTTGTGGAAAACATTTAGTATATTGTCCTATTAAAATGACGTATCAACAGTCTTTGTGGAAAATATTTAGTATATTGTCCTATTAAAAATGACGTATCAACAGTCTTTGTGGAAAACATTTAGTATATTGTCCTATTAAAAATGACGTATCAACAGTCTTTGTGGAAAACATTTAGTATATTGTCCTCTTTAAAATGACGTATCAACAGTCTTTGTGGAAAACATTTAGTATATTGTCCTCTTTAAAATGACGTATCAACAGTCTTTGTGGAAAACATTTAGTATATTGTCCTCTTAAAATGACGTATCAACAGTCTTTGTGGAAAACATTTAGTATATTGTCCTCTTAAAATGACGTATCAACAGTCTTTGTGGAAAACATTTAGTACATTGTCCTCTTAAAATGACGTATCAACAGTCTTTGTGGAAAACATTTAGTACATTGTCCTCTTTAAAATGACGTATCAACAGTCTTTGTGGAAAACATTTAGTATTGTCCTCTTAAAATGACGTATCAACAGTCTTTGTGGAAAACATTTAGTACATTGTCCTCTTAAAATGACGTATCAACAGTCTTTGTGGAAAACATTTAGTATATTGTCCTCTTAAAATGACGTATCAACAGTCTTTGTGGAAAACATTTAGTATATTGTCCTCTTAAAATGACGTATCAACAGTCTTTGTGGAAAACATTTAGTATATTGTCCTCTTAAAATGACGTATCAACAGTCTTTGTGGAAAACATTTAGTATATTGTCCTCTTAAAATGACGTATCAACAGTCTTTGTGGAAAACATTTAGTACATTGTCCTCTTAAAATGACGTAACAACAGTCTTTGTGGAAAACATTTAGTATATTGTCCTATTAAAAATGACGTATCAACAGTCTTTGTGGAAAACATTTAGTACATTGTCCTCTTAAAATGACGTATCAACAGTCTTTGTGGAAAACATTTAGTATATTGTCCTATTAAAAATAACGTATCAACAGTCTTTGTGGAAAACATTTAGTATATTGTCCTATTAAAATGACGTATCAACAGTCTTTGTGGAAAACATTTAGTATATTGTCCTCTTTAAAATGACGTATCAACAGTCTTTGTGGAAAACATTTAGTATATTGTCTTCTTAAAAATGACGTATCAACAGTCTTTGTGGAAAACATTTAGTATATTGTCCTCTTAAAAATGACGTATCAACAGTCTTTGTGGAAAACATTTAGTATATTGTCCTATTAAAAATGACGTATCAACAGTCTTTGTGGAAAACATTTAGTATATTGTCCTATTAAAATGACGTATCAACAGTCTTTGTGGAAAACATTTAGTATATTGTCCTATTAAAATGACGTATCAACAGTCTTTGTGGAAAACATTTAGTATATTGTCCTCTTTAAAATGACGTATCAACAGTCTTTGTGGAAAACATTTAGTATATTGTCCTCTTAAAAATGACGTATCAACAGTCTTTGTGGAAAACATTTAGTACATTGTCCTCTTAAAAATGACGTATCAACAGTCTTTGTGGAAAACATTTAGTACATTGTCCTCTTAAAATGACGTATCAACAGTCTTTGTGGAAAACATTTAGTATATTGTCCTCTTAAAATGACGTATCAACAGTCTTTGTGGAAAACATTTAGTATATTGTCCTCTTAAAAATGACGTATCAACAGTCTTTGTGGAAAACATTTAGTATATTGTCCTCTTAAAAATGACGTATCAACAGTCTTTGTGGAAAACATTTAGTATATTGTCCTCTTAAAAATGACGTATCAACAGTCTTTGTGGAAAACATTTAGTATATTGTCCTATTAAAAATGACGTATCAACAGTCTTTGTGGAAAACATTTAGTATATTGTACTATTAAAATGACGTATCAACAGTCTTTGTGGAAAACATTTAGTATATTGTCCTCTTTAAAATGACGTATCAACAGTCTTTGTGGAAAACATTTAGTATATTGTCCTCTTAAAATGACGTATCAACAGTCTTTGTGGAAAACATTTAGTATATTGTCCTCTTAAAATGACGTATCAACAGTCTTTGTGGAAAACATTTAGTATATTGTCCTATTTAAAATGACGTATCAACAGTCTTTGTGGAAAACATTTAGTACATTGTCCTCTTAAAAATGACGTACCAACAGTCTTTGTGGAAAACATTTAGTACATTGTCCTCTTTAAAATGACGTATCAACAGTCTTTGTGGAAAACATTTAGTACATTGTCCTCTTAAAATGACGTATCAACAGTCTTTGTGGAAAACATTTAGTATATTGTCCTCTTAAAATGACGTATCAACAGTCTTTGTGGAAAACATTTAGTATATTGTCCTCTTAAAATGACGTATCAACAGTCTTTGTGGAAAACATTTAGTATATTGTCCTCTTAAAAATGACGTATCAACAGTCTTTGTGGAAAACATTTAGTATATTGTCCTCTTAAAATGACGTATCAACAGTCTTTGTGGAAAACATTTAGTATATTGTCCTCTTAAAAATGACGTATCAACAGTCTTTGTGGAAAACATTTAGTATATTGTCCTTTAAAATGACGTATCAACAGTCTTTGTGGAAAACATTTAGTATATTGTCCTCTTAAAAATGACGTATCAACAGTCTTTGTGGAAAACATTTAGTATATTGTCCTCTTAAAAATGACGTATCAACAGTCTTTGTAGAAAACATTTAGTATATTGTCCTCTTAAAATGACGTATCAACAGTCTTTGTGGAAAACATTTAGTATATTGTCCTCTTAAAAATGACGTATCAACAGTCTTTGTGGAAAACATTTAGTATATTGTCCTCTTAAAATGACGTATCAACAGTCTTTGTGGAAAACATTTAGTATATTGTCCTCTTAAAATGACGTATCAACAGTCTTTGTGGAAAACATTTAGTACATTGTCCTCTTAAAAATGACGTATCAACAGTCTTTGTGGAAAACATTTAGTACATTGTCCTCTTAAAATGACGTATCAACAGTCTTTGTGGAAAACATTTAGTACATTGTCCTCTTAAAATGACGTATCAACAGTCTTTGTGGAAAACATTTAGTATATTGTCCTCTTAAAATGACGTATCAACAGTCTTTGTGGAAAACATTTAGTATATTGTCCTCTTAAAAATGACGTATCAACAGTCTTTGTGGAAAACATTTAGTATATTGTCCTCTTAAAATGACGTATCAACAGTCTTTGTGGAAAACATTTAGTATATTGTCCTCTTAAAATGACGTATCAACAGTCTTTGTGGAAAACATTTAGTATATTGTCCTCTTAAAATGACGTATCAACAGTCTTTGTGGAAAACATTTAGTATATTGTCCTCTTTAAAATGACGTATCAACAGTCTTTGTGGAAAACATTTAGTATATTGTCCTCTTAAAATGACGTATCAACAGTCTTTGTGGAAAACATTTAGTATATTGTCTTAAAATGACGTATCAACAGTCTTTGTGGAAAACATTTAGTATATTGTCCTCTTTTACGTATCAACAGTCTTTGTGGAAAACATTTAGTATATTGTCCTCTTTAAAATGACGTATCAACAGTCTTTGTGGAAAACATTTAGTATATTGTCCTCTTTAAAATGACGTATCAACAGTCTTTGTGGAAAACATTTAGTATATTGTCCTCTTTAAAATGACGTATCAACAGTCTTTGTGGAAAACATTTAGTATATTGTCCTCTTAAAATGACGTATCAACAGTCTTTGTGGAAAACATTTAGTATATTGTCCTCTTAAAATGACGTATCAACAGTCTTTGTGGAAAACATTTAGTACATTGTCCTCTTATTGTCCTCTTAAAAATGACGTATCAACAGTCTTTGTGGAAAACATTTAGTATATTGTCCTCTTTAAAATGACGTATCAACAGTCTTTGTGGAAAACATTTAGTATTGTCCTCTTAAAATGACGTATCAACAGTCTTTGTGGAAAACATTTAGTATATTGTCCTCTTAAAATGACGTATCAACAGTCTTTGTGGAAAACATTTAGTATATTGTCCTCTTTAAAATGACGTATCAACAGTCTTTGTGGAAAACATTTAGTATATTGTCCTCTTAAAATGACGTATCAACAGTCTTTGTGGAAAACATTTAGTATATTGTCCTCTTAAAATGACGTATCAACAGTCTTTGTGGAAAACATTTAGTATATTGTCCTCTTAAAATGACGTATCAACAGTCTTTGTGGAAAACATTTAGTATATTGTCCTCTTTAAAATGACGTATCAACAGTCTTTGTGGAAAACATTTAGTATATTGTCCTCTTAAAATGACGTATCAACAGTCTTTGTGGAAAACATTTAGTACATTGTCCTCTTAAATATGACGTATCAACAGTCTTTGTGGAAAACATTTAGTACATTATCCTCTTAAAAATGATGTATCAACAGTCTTTGTGGAAAACATTTAGTATATTGTCCTCTTTAAAATGACGTATCAACAGTCTTTGTGGAAAACATTTAGTATATTGTCCTCTTAAAATGACGTATCAACAGTCTTTGTGGAAAACATTTAGTATATTGTCCTCTTAAAAATGACGTATCAACAGTCTTTGTGGAAAACATTTAGTATATTGTCCTATTAAAATGACGTATCAACAGTCTTTGTGGAAAACATTTAGTATATTGTCCTCTTGGAAAAAAAATGACGTATCAACAGTCTTTGTGGAAAACATTTAGTATATTGTCCTCTTAAAATGACGTATCAACAGTCTTTGTGGAAAACATTTAGTATATTGTCCTCTTAAAAATGACGTATCAACAGTCTTTGTGGAAAACATTTAGTATATTGTCCTATTAAAAATGACGTATCAACAGTCTTTGTGGAAAACATTTAGTATATTGTCCTCTTTAAAATGACGTATCAACAGTCTTTGTGGAAAACATTTAGTATATTGTCCTCTTAAAATGACGTATCAACAGTCTTTGTGGAAAACATTTAGTATATTGTCCTCTTAAAATGACGTATCAACAGTCTTTGTGGAAAACATTTAGTATATTGTCCTCTTAAAAATGACGTATCAACAGTCTTTGTGGAAAACATTTAGTACATTGTCCTCTTAAAAATGACGTATCAACAGTCTTTGTGGAAAACATTTAGTACATTGTCCTCTTAAAAATGACGTATCAACAGTCTTTGTGGAAAACATTTAGTACATTGTCCTCTTAAAATGACGTATCAACAGTCTTTGTGGAAAACATTTAGTATATTGTCCTCTTAAAATGACGTATCAACAGTCTTTGTGGAAAACATTTAGTATATTGTCAGTCTGGAAAACTTAAAATGACGTATCAACAGTCTTTGTGGAAAACATTTAGTATATTGTCCTCTTAAAATGACGTATCAACAGTCTTTGTGGAAAACATTTAGTATATTGTCCTCTTAAAATGACGTATCAACAGTCTTTGTGGAAAACATTTAGTATATTGTCCTGGAAAACTTAAAATGACGTATCAACAGTCTTTGTGGAAAACATTTAGTATATTGTCCTCTTAAAAATGACGTATCAACAGTCTTTGTGGAAAACATTTAGTATATTGTCCTCTTAAAATGACGTATCAACAGTCTTTGTGGAAAACATTTAGTATATTGTCCTCTTAAAATGACGTATCAACAGTCTTTGTGGAAAACATTTAGTATATTGTCCTCTTAAAATGACGTATCAACAGTCTTTGTGGAAAACATTTAGTATATTGTCCTCTTAAAAATGACGTATCAACAGTCTTTGTGGAAAACATTTAGTATATTGTCCCTTAAAAATGACGTATCAACAGTCTTTGTGGAAAACATTTAGTATATTGTCCTCTTAAAATGACGTATCAACAGTCTTTGTGGAAAACATTTAGTATATTGTCCTCTTAAAATGACGTATCAACAGTCTTTGTGGAAAACATTTAGTATATTGTCCTCTTAAAAATGACGTATCAACAGTCTTTGTGGAAAACATTTAGTATATTGTCCTCTTAAAAATGACGTATCAACAGTCTTTGTGGAAAACATTTAGTATATTGTCCTCTTAAAATGACGTATCAACAGTCTTTGTGGAAAACATTTAGTATATTGTCCTCTTAAAAATGACGTATCAACAGTCTTTGTGGAAAACATTTAGTATATTGTCCTATTAAAAATGACGTATCAACAGTCTTTGTGGAAAACATTTAGTATATTGTCCTATTAAAAATGACGTATCAACAGTCTTTGTGGAAAACATTTAGTATATTGTCCTCTTTAAAATGACGTATCAACAGTCTTTGTGGAAAACATTTAGTATATTGTCCTCTTAAAATGACGTATCAACAGTCTTTGTGGAAAACATTTAGTATATTGTCCTCTTAAAATGACGTAAAATGACGTATCAACAGTCTTTGTGGAAAACATTTAGTATATTGTCCTCTTAAAATGACGTATCAACAGTCTTTGTGGAAAACATTTAGTACATTGTCCTCTTAAAATGACGTATCAACAGTCTTTGTGGAAAACATTTAGTACATTGTCCTCTTTAAAATGACGTATCAACAGTCTTTGTGGAAAACATTTAGTACATTGTCCTCTTAAAATGACGTATCAACAGTCTTTGTGGAAAACATTTAGTATTGTCCTCTTTAAAATGACGTATCAACAGTCTTTGTGGAAAACATTTAGTACATTGTCCTCTTAAAATGACGTATCAACAGTCTTTGTGGAAAACATTTAGTATATTGTCCTCTTAAAATGACGTATCAACAGTCTTTGTGGAAAACATTTAGTATATTGTCCTCTTTTAAAATGACGTATCAACAGTCTTTGTGGAAAACATTTAGTATATTGTCCTCTTAAAATGACGTATCAACAGTCTTTGTGGAAAACATTTAGTATATTGTCTTTGTGGAAAACATTTAGTATATTGTCTATTAAAAATGACGTATCAACAGTCTTTGTGGAAAACATTTAGTATATTGTCCTCTTAAAAATGACGTATCAACAGTCTTTGTGGAAAACATTTAGTATATTGTCCTCTTAAAATGACGTATCAACAGTCTTTGTGGAAAACATTTAGTATATTGTCCTCTTTAAAATGACGTATCAACAGTCTTTGTGGAAAACATTTAGTATATTGTCCTCTTTAAAATGACGTATCAACAGTCTTTGTGGAAAACATTTAGTATATTGTCCTCTTAAAATGACGTATCAACAGTCTTTGTGGAAAACATTTAGTATATTGTCCTCTTAAAATGACGTATCAACAGTCTTTGTGGAAAACATTTAGTATATTGTCCTATTAAAAATGACGTATCAACAGTCTTTGTGGAAAACATTTAGTATATTGTCCTATTAAAATGACGTATCAACAGTCTTTGTGGAAAACATTTAGTATATTGTCCTCTTAAAATGACGTATCAACAGTCTTTGTGGAAAACATTTAGTATATTGTCCTCTTAAAAATGACGTATCAACAGTCTTTGTGGAAAACATTTAGTATATTGTCCTCTTAAAATGACGTATCAACAGTCTTTGTGGAAAACATTTAGTATATTGTCCTCTTAAAATGACGTATCAACAGTCTTTGTGGAAAACATTTAGTACATTGTCCTCTTAAAATGACGTATCAACAGTCTTTGTGGAAAACATTTAGTACATTGTCCTCTTAAAATGACGTATCAACAGTCTTTGTGGAAAACATTTAGTACATTGTCCTCTTTAAAATGACGTATCAACAGTCTTTGTGGAAAACATTTAGTACATTGTCCTCTTAAAAATGACGTATCAACAGTCTTTGTGGAAAACATTTAGTATATTGTCCTCTTAAAAATGACGTATCAACAGTCTTTGTGGAAAACATTTAGTATATTGTCCTCTTAAAATGACGTATCAACAGTCTTTGTGGAAAACATTTAGTATATTGTCCTCTTTTGGAAAAATGACGTATCAACAGTCTTTGTGGAAAACATTTAGTATATTGTCCTCTTAAAATGACGTATCAACAGTCTTTGTGGAAAACATTTAGTATATTGTCCTCTTAAAATGACGTATCAACAGTCTTTGTGGAAAACATTTAGTATATTGTCCTCTTAAAATGACGTATCAACAGTCTTTGTGGAAAACATTTAGTACATTGTCCTCTTTAAAATGACGTATCAACAGTCTTTGTGGAAAACATTTAGTATTGTCCTCTTAAAATGATTGTCTTTGTGGAAAACATTTAGTACATTGTCCTTTAAAATGACGTATCAACAGTCTTTGTGGAAAACATTTAGTATATTGTCTTCTTAAAAATGACGTATCAACAGTCTTTGTGGAAAACATTTAGTATATTGTCCTCTTAAAAATGACGTATCAACAGTCTTTGTGGAAAACATTTAGTATATTGTCCTCTTAAAATGACGTATCAACAGTCTTTGTGGAAAACATTTAGTATATTGTCCTCTTAAAAATGACGTATCAACAGTCTTTGTGGAAAACATTTAGTATATTGTCCTCTTTAAAATGACGTATCAACAGTCTTTGTGGAAAACATTTAGTATATTGTCCTCTTAAAATGACGTATCAACAGTCTTTGTGGAAAACATTTAGTATACGTATCAACAGTCTTTGTGGAAAACATTTAGTATATTGTCCTCTTAAAATGACGTATCAACAGTCTTTGTGGAAAACATTTAGTATATTGTCCTCTTAAAATGACGTATCAACAGTCTTTGTGGAAAACATTTAGTATATTGTCCTCTTAAAAATGACGTATCAACAGTCTTTGTGGAAAACATTTAGTATATTGTCCTCTTAAAAATGACGTATCAACAGTCTTTGTGGAAAACATTTAGTATATTGTCCTCTTAAAAATGACGTATCAACAGTCTTTGTGGAAAACATTTAGTATATTGTCCTCTTAAAATGACGTATCAACAGTCTTTGTGGAAAACATTTAGTATATTGTCCTCTTAAAATGACGTATCAACAGTCTTTGTGGAAAACATTTAGTATATTGTCCTCTTAAAATGACGTATCAACAGTCTTTGTGGAAAACATTTAGTATATTGTCCTCTTAAAATGACGTATCAACAGTCTTTGTGGAAAACATTTAGTATATTGTCCTCTTAAAAATGACGTATCAACAGTCTTTGTGGAAAACATTTAGTATATTGTCCTCTTTAAAATGACGTATCAACAGTCTTTGTGGAAAACATTTAGTATATTGTCCTATTAAAATGACGTATCAACAGTCTTTGTGGAAAACATTTAGTATATTGTCCTATTAAAATGACGTATCAACAGTCTTTGTGGAAAACATTTAGTATATTGTCCTCTTAAAATGACGTATCAACAGTCTTTGTGGAAAACATTTAGTATATTGTCCTCTTAAAATGACGTATCAACAGTCTTTGTGGAAAACATTTAGTATATTGTCCTATATTGTCCTATTAAAATGACGTATCAACAGTCTTTGTGGAAAACATTTAGTACATTGTCCTCTTTAAAATGACGTATCAACAGTCTTTGTGGAAAACATTTAGTACATTGTCCTCTTAAAATGACGTATCAACAGTCTTTGTGGAAAACATTTAGTACATTGTCCTCTTAAAAATGACGTATCAACAGTCTTTGTGGAAAACATTTAGTACATTGTCCTCTTAAAAATGACGTATCAACAGTCTTTGTGGAAAACATTTAGTACATTGTCCTCTTAAAAATGACGTATCAACAGTCTTTGTGGAAAACATTTAGTATATTGTCCTCTTAAAATGACGTATCAACAGTCTTTGTGGAAAACATTTAGTATATTGTCCTCTTAAAATGACGTATCAACAGTCTTTGTGGAAAACATTTAGTATATTGTCCTCTTAAAATGACGTATCAACAGTCTTTGTGGAAAACATTTAGTATATTGTACTATTAAAAATGACGTATCAACAGTCTTTGTGGAAAACATTTAGTATATTGTCCTCTTTAAAATGACGTATCAACAGTCTTTGTGGAAAACATTTAGTATATTGTCCTCTTAAAAATGACGTATCAACAGTCTTTGTGGAAAACATTTAGTATATTGTCCTCTTAAAAATGACGTATCAACAGTCTTTGTGGAAAACATTTAGTATATTGTCCTCTTTAAAATGACGTATCAACAGTCTTTGTGGAAAACATTTAGTATATTGTCCTCTTAAAAATGACGTATCAACAGTCTTTGTGGAAAACATTTAGTATATTGTCCTCTTAAAAATGACGTATCAACAGTCTTTGTGGAAAACATTTAGTATATTGTCTTCTTAAAATGACGTATCAACAGTCTTTGTGGAAAACATTTAGTATATTGTCCTATTAAAAATGACGTATCAACAGTCTTTGTGGAAAACATTTAGTATATTGTCCTATTAAAAATGACGTATCAACAGTCTTTGTGGAAAACATTTAGTATATTGTCCTCTTTAAAATGACGTATCAACAGTCTTTGTGGAAAACATTTAGTATATTGTCCTCTTAAAATGACGTATCAACAGTCTTTGTGGAAAACATTTAGTATATTGTCCTCTTAAAAATGACGTATCAACAGTCTTTGTGGAAAACATTTAGTATATTGTCCTCTTAAAAAATGACGTATCAACAGTCTTTGTGGAAAACATTTAGTACATTGTCCTCTTAAAATGACGTATCAACAGTCTTTGTGGAAAACATTTAGTACATTGTCCTCTTTAAAATGACGTATCAACAGTCTTTGTGGAAAACATTTAGTACATTGTCCTCTTAAAAATGACGTATCAACAGTCTTTGTGGAAAACATTTAGTACATTGTCCTCTTAAAAATGACGTATCAACAGTCTTTGTGGAAAACATTTAGTATATTGTCCTCTTAAAATGACGTATCAACAGTCTTTGTGGAAAACATTTAGTATATTGTCCTCTTAAAATGACGTATCAACAGTCTTTGTGGAAAACATTTAGTATATTGTCCTCTTAAAATGACGTATCAACAGTCTTTGTGGAAAACATTTAGTATATTGTCCTCTTAAAAATGACGTATCAACAGTCTTTGTGGAAAACATTTAGTATATTGTCCTCTTAAAAATGACGTATCAACAGTCTTTGTGGAAAACATTTAGTATATTGTCCTCTTAAAAATGACGTATCAACAGTCTTTGTGGAAAACATTTAGTATATTGTCCTCTTAAAATGACGTATCAACAGTCTTTGTGGAAAACATTTAGTATATTGTCCTATTAAAATGACGTATCAACAGTCTTTGTGGAAAACATTTAGTATATTGTCCTATTAAAATGACGTATCAACAGTCTTTGTGGAAAACATTTAGTATATTGTCCTCTTAAAATGACGTATCAACAGTCTTTGTGGAAAACATTTAGTATATTGTCCTCTTAAAATGACGTATCAACAGTCTTTGTGGAAAACATTTAGTATATTGTCCTCTTAAAATGACGTATCAACAGTCTTTGTGGAAAACATTTAGTATATTGTCCTCTTTAAAATGACGTATCAACAGTCTTTGTGGAAAACATTTAGTATATTGTCCTCTTAAAAATGACGTATCAACAGTCTTTGTGGAAAACATTTAGTATATTGTCCTCTTTAAAATGACGTATCAACAGTCTTTGTGGAAAACATTTAGTATATTGTCCTCTTAAAATGACGTATCAACAGTCTTTGTGGAAAACATTTAGTACATTGTCTTCTTGAAAATGACGTATCAACAGTCTTTGTGGAAAACATTTAGTATATTGTCCTCTTTAAAATGACGTATCAACAGTCTTTGTGGAAAACATTTAGTACATTGTCCTCTTAAAAATGACGTATCAACAGTCTTTGTGGAAAACATTTAGTATATTGTCCTATTAAAAATGACGTATCAACAGTCTTTGTGGAAAACATTTAGTATATTGTCCTATTAAAAATGACGTATCAACAGTCTTTGTGGAAAACATTTAGTATATTGTCCTCTTAAAAATGACGTATCAACAGTCTTTGTGGAAAACATTTAGTATATTGTCCTCTTAAAAATGACGTATCAACAGTCTTTGTGGAAAACATTTAGTATATTGTCCTCTTAAAAATGACGTATCAACAGTCTTTGTGGAAAACATTTAGTATATTGTCCTATTAAAATGACGTATCAACAGTCTTTGTGGAAAACATTTAGTATATTGTCCTATTAAAATGACGTATCAACAGTCTTTGTGGAAAACATTTAGTATATTGTCCTCTTTAAAATGACGTATCAACAGTCTTTGTGGAAAACATTTAGTATATTGTCCTCTTTAAAATGACGTATCAACAGTCTTTGTGGAAAACATTTAGTATATTGTCCTCTTAAAAATGACGTATCAACAGTCTTTGTGGAAAACATTTAGTATATTGTCCTCTTTAAAATGACGTATCAACAGTCTTTGTGGAAAACATTTAGTATATTGTCCTCTTTAAAATGACGTATCAACAGTCTTTGTGGAAAACATTTAGTACATTGTCCTCTTTAAAATGACGTATCAACAGTCTTTGTGGAAAACATTTAGTACATTGTCCTCTTAAAATGACGTATCAACAGTCTTTGTGGAAAACATTTAGTACATTGTCCTCTTAAAATGACGTATCAACAGTCTTTGTGGAAAACATTTAGTATATTGTCCTCTTTAAAATGACGTATCAACAGTCTTTGTGGAAAACATTTAGTATATTGTCCTCTTAAAAATGACGTATCAACAGTCTTTGTGGAAAACATTTAGTATATTGTCCTCTTAAAATGACGTATCAACAGTCTTTGTGGAAAACATTTAGTATATTGTCCTCTTAAAATGACGTATCAACAGTCTTTGTGGAAAACATTTAGTATATTGTCCTCTTAAAAATGACGTATCAACAGTCTTTGTGGAAAACATTTAGTATATTGTCCTCTTAAAATGACGTATCAACAGTCTTTGTGGAAAACATTTAGTATATTGTCCTCTTAAAATGACGTATCAACAGTCTTTGTGGAAAACATTTAGTATATTGTCCTATTAAAATGACGTATCAACAGTCTTTGTGGAAAACATTTAGTATATTGTCCTATTAAAAATGACGTATCAACAGTCTTTGTGGAAAACATTTAGTATATTGTCCTCTTTAAAATGACGTATCAACAGTCTTTGTGGAAAACATTTAGTATATTGTCCTCTTTAAAATGACGTATCAACAGTCTTTGTGGAAAACATTTAGTATATTGTCCTCTTAAAAATGACGTATCAACAGTCTTTGTGGAAAACATTTAGTATATTGTCCTATTAAAATGACGTATCAACAGTCTTTGTGGAAAACATTTAGTACATTGTCCTCTTTAAAATGACGTATCAACAGTCTTTGTGGAAAACATTTAGTACATTGTCCTCTTAAAATGACGTATCAACAGTCTTTGTGGAAAACATTTAGTACATTGTCCTCTTAAAATGACGTATCAACAGTCTTTGTGGAAAACATTTAGTATATTGTCCTCTTAAAAATGACTCTTAAAATGACGTATCAACAGTCTTTGTGGAAAACATTTAGTATATTGTCCTCTTAAAATGACGTATCAACAGTCTTTGTGGAAAACATTTTTAGTATATTGTCCTCTTAAAATGACGTATCAACAGTCTTTGTGGAAAACATTTAGTATATTGTCCTCTTAAAATGACGTATCAACAGTCTTTGTGGAAAACATTTAGTACATTGTCCTCTTAAAATGACGTATCAACAGTCTTTGTGGAAAACATTTAGTACATTGTCCTCTTAAAATGACGTATCAACAGTCTTTGTGGAAAACATTTAGTATATTGTCCTATTTAAAATGACGTATCAACAGTCTTTGTGGAAAACATTTAGTATATTGTCCTCTTAAAATGACGTATCAACAGTCTTTGTGGAAAACATTTAGTATATTGTCCTATTAAAAATGACGTATCAACAGTCTTTGTGGAAAACATTTAGTATATTGTCCTATTAAAAATGACGTATCAACAGTCTTTGTGGAAAACATTTAGTATATTGTCCTCTTTAAAATGACGTATCAACAGTCTTTGTGGAAAACATTTAGTATATTGTCCTCTTAAAATGACGTATCAACAGTCTTTGTGGAAAACATTTAGTATATTGTCCTCTTAAAAATGACGTATCAACAGTCTTTGTGGAAAACATTTAGTATATTGTCCTCTTAAAAATGACGTATCAACAGTCTTTGTGGAAAACATTTAGTATATTGTCCTCTTAAAAATGACGTATCAACAGTCTTTGTGGAAAACATTTAGTATATTGTCCTCTTAAAATGACGTATCAACAGTCTTTGTGGAAAACATTTAGTATATTGTCCTCTTAAAATGACGTATCAACAGTCTTTGTGGAAAACATTTAGTATATTGTCCTCTTAAAATGACGTATCAACAGTCTTTGTGGAAAACATTTAGTATATTGTCCTCTTAAAATGACGTATCAACAGTCTTTGTGGAAAACATTTAGTATATTGTCCTCTTAAAATGACGTATCAACAGTCTTTGTGGAAAACATTTAGTATATTGTCCTCTTAAAATGACGTATCAACAGTCTTTGTGGAAAACATTTAGTATATTGTCCTCTTAAAATGACGTATCAACAGTCTTTGTGGAAAACATTTAGTATATTGTCCTCTTAAAATGACGTATCAACAGTCTTTGTGGAAAACATTTAGTATATTGTGGAAAACCTCTCTTAAAATGACGTATCAACAGTCTTTGTGGAAAACAAAATGACGTATCAACAGTCTTTGTGGAAAACATTTAGTATATTGTCCTCTTAAAATGACGTATCAACAGTCTTTGTGGAAAACATTTAGTATATTGTCCTCTTAAAATGACGTATCAACAGTCTTTGTGGAAAACATTTAGTACATTGTCCTCTTAAAAATGACGTATCAACAGTCTTTGTGGAAAACATTTAGTATATTGTCCTCTTAAAAATGACGTATCAACAGTCTTTGTGGAAAACATTTAGTATATTGTCCTCTTAAAAATGACGTATCAACAGTCTTTGTGGAAAACATTTAGTATATTGTCTTTGTGGAAAACATTTAGTATATTGTCTATTAAAATGACGTATCAACAGTCTTTGTGGAAAACATTTAGTATATTGTCCTCTTAAAAATGACGTATCAACAGTCTTTGTGGAAAACATTTAGTATATTGTCCTATTAAAAATGACGTATCAACAGTCTTTGTGGAAAACATTTAGTATATTGTCCTCTTAAAAATGACGTATCAACAGTCTTTGTGGAAAACATTTAGTATATTGTCTTCTTAAAATGACGTATCAACAGTCTTTGTGGAAAACATTTAGTATATTGTCCTCTTAAAATGACGTATCAACAGTCTTTGTGGAAAACATTTAGTATATTGTCCTCTTTAAAATGACGTATCAACAGTCTTTGTGGAAAACATTTAGTATATTGTCCTATTAAAAATGACGTATCAACAGTCATTTGTATATTGTCCTCTTAAAATGACGTATCAACATTTAGTACATTGTCCTCCTTTAAAATGACGTATCAACAGTCTTTGTGGAAAACATTTAGTACATTGTCCTCTTAAAATGACGTATCAACAGTCTTTGTGGAAAACATTTAGTACATTGTCCTCTTAAAATGACGTATCAACAGTCTTTGTGGAAAACATTTAGTACATTGTCCTCTTAAAAATGACGTATCAACAGTCTTTGTGGAAAACATTTAGTACATTGTCCTCTTAAATATGACGTAACAACAGTCTTTGTGGAAAACATTTAGTACATTGTCCTCTTTAAAATGACGTATCAACAGTCTTTGTGGAAAACATTTAGTATATTGTCCTCTTAAAATGACGTATCAACAGTCTTTGTGGAAAACATTTAGTATATTGTCCTCTTAAAATGACGTATCAACAGTCTTTGTGGAAAACATTTAGTATATTGTCCTCTTAAAATGACGTATCAACAGTCTTTGTGGAAAACATTTAGTATATTGTCTTTGTGGAAAACTCTTTAAAATGACGTATCAACAGTCTTTGTGGAAAACATTTAGTATATTGTCCTATTAAAAATAACGTATCAACAGTCTTTGTGGAAAACATTTAGTATATTGTCCTCTTTAAAATGACGTATCAACAGTCTTTGTGGAAAACATTTAGTATATTGTCCTCTTAAAATGACGTATCAACAGTCTTTGTGGAAAACATTTTATATTGTCCTCTTAAAATGACGTATCAACAGTCTTTGTGGAAAACTATTGTCCTCTTAAAATGACGTATCAACAGTCTTTGTGGAAAACATTTAGTATATTGTCCTATTAAAAATGACGTATCAACAGTCTTTGTGGAAAACATTTAGTATATTGTCCTCTTAAAAATGACGTATCAACAGTCTTTGTGGAAAACATTTAGTATATTGTCTTTGTGGAAAACATTTAGTATATTGTCCTATTAAAATGACGTATCAACAGTCTTTGTGGAAAACATTTAGTATATTGTCCTCTTAAAAATGACGTATCAACAGTCTTTGTGGAAAACATTTAGTATATTGTCCTCTTAAAATGACGTATCAACAGTCTTTGTGGAAAACATTTAGTATATTGTCCTCTTAAAATGACGTATCAACAGTCTTTGTGGAAAACATTTAGTATATTGTCCTCTTAAAATGACGTATCAACAGTCTTTGTGGAAAACATTTAGTATATTGTCCTCTTTAAAATGACGTATCAACAGTCTTTGTGGAAAACATTTAGTACATTGTCCTCTTAAAATGACGTATCAACAGTCTTTGTGGAAAACATTTAGTACATTGTCCTCTTTAAAATGACGTATCAACAGTCTTTGTGGAAAACATTTAGTACATTGTCCTCTTAAAATGACGTATCAACAGTCTTTGTGGAAAACATTTAGTATATTGTCCTCTTAAAATGACGTATCAACAGTCTTTGTGGAAAACATTTAGTATATTGTCCTCTTAAAATGACGTATCAACAGTCTTTGTGGAAAACATTTAGTATATTGTCCTCTTAAAAATGACGTATCAACAGTCTTTGTGGAAAACATTTAGTATATTGTCCTATTAAAATGACGTATCAACAGTCTTTGTGGAAAACATTTAGTATATTGTCCTCTTAAAATGACGTATCAACAGTCTTTGTGGAAAACATTTAGTATATTGTCCTATTAAAATGACGTATCAACAGTCTTTGTGGAAAACATTTAGTATATTGTCCTCTTAAAAATGACGTATCAACAGTCTTTGTGGAAAACATTTAGTATATTGTCCTATTAAAATGACGTATCAACAGTCTTTGTGGAAAACATTTAGTATATTGTCCTCTTAAAAATGACGTATCAACAGTCTTTGTGGAAAACATTTAGTATATTGTCCTATTAAAATGACGTATCAACAGTCTTTGTGGAAAACATTTAGTATATTGTCCTCTTAAAATGACGTATCAACAGTCTTTGTGGAAAACATTTAGTATATTGTCCTATTAAAATGACGTATCAACAGTCTTTGTGGAAAACATTTAGTATATTGTCCTCTTAAAAATGACGTATCAACAGTCTTTGTGGAAAACATTTAGTATATTGTCCTCTTAAAATGACGTATCAACAGTCTTTGTGGAAAACATTTAGTATATTGTCCTCTTAAAATGACGTATCAACAGTCTTTGTGGAAAACATTTAGTATATTGTCCTATTAAAATGACGTATCAACAGTCTTTGTGGAAAACATTTAGTACATTGTCCTCTTTAAAATGACGTATCAACAGTCTTTGTGGAAAACATTTAGTATATTGTCCTCTTAAAATGACGTATCAACAGTCTTTGTGGAAAACATTTAGTATATTGTCCTCTTTAAAATGACGTATCAACAGTCTTTGTGGAAAACATTTAGTATATTGTCCTCTTAAAATGACGTATCAACAGTCTTTGTGGAAAACATTTAGTATATTGTCCTCTTAAAATGACGTATCAACAGTCTTTGTGGAAAACATTTAGTATATTGTCCTCTTAAAATGACGTATCAACAGTCTTTGTGGAAAACATTTAGTATATTGTCCTCTTAAAAATGACGTATCAACAGTCTTTGTGGAAAACATTTAGTATATTGTCCTATTAAAAATGACGTATCAACAGTCTTTGTGGAAAACATTTAGTATATTGTCCTATTAAAATGATGTATCAACAGTCTTTGTGGAAAACATTTAGTATATTGTCCTCTTAAAAATGACGTATCAACAGTCTTTGTGGAAAACATTTAGTATATTGTCCTCTTAAAATGACGTATCAACAGTCTTTGTGGAAAACATTTAGTATATTGTCTTCTTAAAAATGACGTATCAACAGTCTTTGTGGAAAACATTTAGTATATTGTCCTCTTAAAATGACGTATCAACAGTCTTTGTGGAAAACATTTAGTACATTGTCCTCTTAAAATGACGTATCAACAGTCTTTGTGGAAAACATTTAGTACATTGTCCTCTTTAAAATGACGTATCAACAGTCTTTGTGGAAAACATTTAGTACATTGTCCTCTTAAAAATGACGTATCAACAGTCTTTGTGGAAAACATTTAGTATATTGTCCTCTTAAAAATGACGTATCAACAGTCTTTGTGGAAAACATTTAGTATATTGTCCTCTTAAAAATGACGTATCAACAGTCTTTGTGGAAAACATTTAGTATATTGTCCTCTTAAAAATGACGTATCAACAGTCTTTGTGGAAAACATTTAGTATATTGTCCTCTTAAAATGACGTATCAACAGTCTTTGTGGAAAACATTTAGTATATTGTCCTCTTTAAAATGACGTATCAACAGTCTTTGTGGAAAACATTTAGTATATTGTCCTCTTTAAAATGACGTATCAACAGTCTTTGTGGAAAACATTTAGTACATTGTCTTCTTAAAAATGACGTATCAACAGTCTTTGTGGAAAACATTTAGTATATTGTCCTATTAAAAATAACGTATCAACAGTCTTTGTGGAAAACATTTAGTATATTGTACTATTAAAAAAATCAACGTATGGAAAACAGTCTTTGTGACGTATCAACAGTCTTTGTGGAAAACATTTTATTGTCCTATTTAAAATGACGTATCAACAGTCTTTGTGGAAAACATTTAGTATATTGTCCTATTAAAATGACGTATCAACAGTCTTTGTGGAAAACATTTAGTATATTGTCCTATTAAAATGACGTATCAACAGTCTTTGTGGAAAACATTTAGTATATTGTCCTATTAAAATGACGTATCAACAGTCTTTGTGGAAAACATTTAGTATATTGTCCTCTTAAAATGACGTATCAACAGTCTTTGTGGAAAACATTTAGTATATTGTCCTCTTAAAAATGACGTATCAACAGTCTTTGTGGAAAACATTTAGTATATTGTCCTCTTAAAATGACGTATCAACAGTCTTTGTGGAAAACATTTAGTATATTGTCCTCTTAAAATGACGTATCAACAGTCTTTGTGGAAAACATTTAGTACATTGTCCTCTTAAAATGACGTATCAACAGTCTTTGTGGAAAACATTTAGTATATTGTCCTCTTAAAAATGACGTATCAACAGTCTTTGTGGAAAATTTATTGTCCTCTTAAAATGACGTATCAACAGTCTTTGTGGAAAACATTTAGTATATTGTCCTCTTAAAAATGACGTATCAACAGTCTTTGTGGAAAACATTTAGTTATTGTCCTCTTAAAATGACGTATCAACAGTCTTTGTGGAAAACTATTGTCCTCTTAAAATGACGTATCAACAGTCTTTGTGGAAAACATTTAGTATATTGTTTTCTTAAAAATGACGTATCAACAGTCTTTGTGGAAAACATTTAGTACATTGTCCTATTAAAAATGACGTATCAACAGTCTTTGTGGAAAACATTTAGTAACATTTAGTATCAACAGTCTTTGTGGAAAACATTTGTCCTCTTAAAATGACGTATCAACAGTCTTTGTGGAAAACATTAAAATGACGTATCAACAGTCTTTGTGGAAAACATTTAGTATATTGTCCTCTTAAAAATGACGTATCAACAGTCTTTGTGGAAAACATTTAGTATATTGTCCTCTTAAAATGACGTATCAACAGTCTTTGTGGAAAACATTTAGTATATTGTCCTCTTAAAATGACGTATCAACAGTCTTTGTGGAAAACATTTAGTATATTGTCCTCTTAAAATGACGTATCAACAGTCTTTGTGGAAAACATTTAGTATATTGTCCTCTTAAAAATGACGTATCAACAGTCTTTGTGGAAAACATTTAGTATATTGTCCTCTTAAAATGACGTATCAACAGTCTTTGTGGAAAACATTTAGTATATTGTCCTATTAAAAATGACGTATCAACAGTCTTTGTGGAAAACATTTAGTATATTGTCCTCCTCTTAAAATGACGTATCAACAGTCTTTGTGGAAAACATTTAGTATATTGTCCTCTTAAAATGACGTATCAACAGTCTTTGTGGAAAACATTTAGTATATTGTCCTCTTAAAAATGACGTATCAACAGTCTTTGTGGAAAACATTTAGTATATTGTCCTCTTAAAATGACGTATCAACAGTCTTTGTGGAAAACATTTAGTATATTGTCCTCTTAAAAATGACGTATCAACAGTCTTTGTGGAAAACATTTAGTATATTGTCCTCTTAAAAATGACGTATCAACAGTCTTTGTGGAAAACATTTAGTATATTGTCCTCTTAAAAATGACGTATCAACAGTCTTTGTGGAAAACATTTAGTATATTGTCCTCTTAAAATGACGTATCAACAGTCTTTGTGGAAAACATTTAGTATATTGTCCTATTAAAATGACGTATCAACAGTCTTTGTGGAAAACATTTAGTATATTGTCCTCTTAAAATGACGTATCAACAGTCTTTGTGGAAAACATTTAGTATATTGTCCTCTTAAAAATGACGTATCAACAGTCTTTGTGGAAAACATTTAGTATATTGTCCTCTTAAAAATGACGTATCAACAGTCTTTGTGGAAAACATTTAGTATATTGTCCTATTAAAAATGACGTATCAACAGTCTTTGTGGAAAACATTTAGTATATTGTCCTCTTAAAATGACGTATCAACAGTCTTTGTGGAAAACATTTAGTATATTGTTTTCTTAAAAATGACGTATTAACAGTCTTTGTGGAAAACATTTAGTATATTGTCCTATTAAAATGACGTATCAACAGTCTTTGTGGAAAACATTTAGTATATTGTCCTCTTAAAAATGACGTATCAACAGTCTTTGTGGAAAACATTTAGTATATTGTCCTATTAAAATGACGTATCAACAGTCTTTGTGGAAAACATTTAGTATATTGTCCTATTAAAAATGACGTATCAACAGTCTTTGTGGAAAACATTTAGTATATTGTCCTATTAAAAATGACGTATCAACAGTCTTTGTGGAAAACATTTAGTATATTGTCCTCTTTAAAATGACGTATCAACAGTCTTTGTGGAAAACATTTAGTATATTGTCCTCTTTAAAATGACGTATCAACAGTCTTTGTGGAAAACATTTAGTATATTGTCCTCTTAAAATGACGTATCAACAGTCTTTGTGGAAAACATTTAGTATATTGTCCTCTTTAAAATGACGTATCAACAGTCTTTGTGGAAAACATTTAGTATATTGTCCTCTTAAAATGACGTATCAACAGTCTTTGTGGAAAACATTTAGTACATTGTCCTCTTTAAAATGACGTATCAACAGTCTTTGTGGAAAACATTTAGTACATTGTCTTAAAATGACGTATGTCTTTGTACATTGGAAAACATTTAGTACTTAAAATGATTGTCTTTGTGGAAAACATTTAGTACATTGTCCTCTTAAAATGACGTATCAACAGTCTTTGTGGAAAACATTTAGTATATTGTCCTCTTAAAAATGACGTATCAACAGTCTTTGTGGAAAACATTTAGTATATTGTCCTCTTAAAAATGACGTATCAACAGTCTTTGTGGAAAACATTTAGTATATTGTCCTCTTAAAATGACGTATCAACAGTCTTTGTGGAAAACATTTAGTACGTTGTCCTCTTTAAAATGACGTATCAACAGTCTTTGTGGAAAACATTTAGTATATTGTCTTCTTAAAAATGACGTATCAACAGTCTTTGTGGAAAACATTTAGTATATTGTCCTCTTAAAAATGACGTATCAACAGTCTTTGTGGAAAACATTTAGTATATTGTCCTATTAAAAATGACGTATCAACAGTCTTTGTGGAAAACATTTAGTATATTGTACTATTAAAAATGACGTATCAACAGTCTTTGTGGAAAACATTTAGTATATTGTCCTATTAAAATGACGTATCAACAGTCTTTGTGGAAAACATTTAGTATATTGTCCTATTAAAATGACGTATCAACAGTCTTTGTGGAAAACATTTAGTATATTGTCCTCTTAAAATGACGTATCAACAGTCTTTGTGGAAAACATTTAGTATATTGTCCTCTTAAAATGACGTATCAACAGTCTTTGTGGAAAACATTTAGTATATTGTCCTCTTAAAATGACGTATCAACAGTCTTTGTGGAAAACATTTAGTACATTGTCCTCTTAAAATGACGTATCAACAGTCTTTGTGGAAAACATTTAGTACATTGTCCTCTTAAAATGACGTATCAACAGTCTTTGTGGAAAACATTTAGTACATTGTCCTCTTTAAAATGACGTATCAACAGTCTTTGTGGAAAACATTTAGTACATTGTCCTCTTAAAATGACGTATCAACAGTCTTTGTGGAAAACATTTAGTATATTGTCCTCTTAAAATGACGTATCAACAGTCTTTGTGGAAAACATTTAGTATATTGTCCTCTTAAAAATGACGTATCAACAGTCTTTGTGGAAAACATTTAGTATATTGTCCTCTTAAAATGACGTATCAACAGTCTTTGTGGAAAACATTTAGTATATTGTCCTCTTAAAATGACGTATCAACAGTCTTTGTGGAAAACATTTAGTATTATTGTCAACAGTCTTTGTGGAAAACATTTAGTATAAAAATGACGTATCAACAGTCTTTGTGGAAAACATTTAGTATATTGTCCTCTTAAAATGACGTATCAACAGTCTTTGTGGAAAACATTTAGTATATTGTCCTCTTAAAATGACGTATCAACAGTCTTTGTGGAAAACATTTAGTATATTGTCCTCTTAAAAATGACGTATCAACAGTCTTTGTGGAAAACATTTAGTATATTGTCCTATTAAAAATGACGTATCAACAGTCTTTGTGGAAAACATTTAGTATACTTAAAAATGACGTATCAACAGTCTTTGTGGAAAACATTTAGTATATTGTCCTCTTAAAATGACGTATCAACAGTCTTTGTGGAAAACATTTAGTATATTGTCCTATTAAAATGACGTATCAACAGTCTTTGTGGAAAACATTTAGTATATTGTCCTATTAAAATGACGTATCAACAGTCTTTGTGGAAAACATTTAGTATATTGTCCTATTAAAAATGACGTATCAACAGTCTTTGTGGAAAACATTTAGTATATTGTCCTATTAAAATGACGTATCAACAGTCTTTGTGGAAAACATTTAGTATATTGTCCTCTTAAAATGACGTATCAACAGTCTTTGTGGAAAACATTTAGTATATTGTCCTCTTAAAATGACGTATCAACAGTCTTTGTGGAAAACATTTAGTATATTGTCCTATTAAAATGACGTATCAACAGTCTTTGTGGAAAACATTTAGTATATTGTCCAGTCTTTGTGGAAAACATTTAGTATATTGTCCTCTTAAAAATGACGTATCAACAGTCTTTGTGGAAAACATTTAGTATATTGTCCTATTAAAAATGACGTATCAACAGTCTTTGTGGAAAACATTTAGTATATTGTCCTCTTAAAAATGACGTATCAACAGTCTTTGTGGAAAACATTTAGTATATTGTCCTCTTTAAAATGACGTATCAACAGTCTTTGTGGAAAACATTTAGTATATTGTCCTCTTAAAATGACGTATCAACAGTCTTTGTGGAAAACATTTAGTATATTGTCCAGTCTTTTGGAAAAAAATGACGTATCAACAGTCTTTGTGGAAAACATTTAGTATATTGTCCTCTTTAAAATGACGTATCAACAGTCTTTGTGGAAAACATTTAGTATATTGTCCTCTTAAAAATGACGTATCAACAGTCTTTGTGGAAAACATTTAGTATATTGTCCTCTTTAAAATGACGTATCAACAGTCTTTGTGGAAAACATTTAGTATATTGTCCTCTTAAAAATGACGTATCAACAGTCTTTGTGGAAAACATTTAGTATATTGTCCTCTTAAAAATGACGTATCAACAGTCTTTGTGGAAAACATTTAGTATATTGTCCTCTTAAAATGACGTATCAACAGTCTTTGTGGAAAACATTTAGTATATTGTCCTCTTAAAATGACGTATCAACAGTCTTTGTGGAAAACATTTAGTATATTGTCCTCTTTAAAATGACGTATCAACAGTCTTTGTGGAAAACATTTAGTATATTGTCCTCTTAAAATGACGTATCAACAGTCTTTGTGGAAAACATTTAGTACATTGTCCTCTTTAAAATGACGTATCAACAGTCTTTGTGGAAAACATTTAGTATATTGTCCTCTTAAAATGACGTATCAACAGTCTTTGTGGAAAACATTTAGTATATTGTCTTCTTAAAAATGACGTACCAACAGTCTTTGTGGAAAACAATTAGTACATTGTCCTATAAGAAACGACGTATCAACAGTCTTTGTGGAAAACATTTAGTATATTGTCCTATTAAAAATGACGTATCAACAGTCTTTGTGGAAAACATTTAGTATATTGTCCTCAACAGTCTTTTAAAATGACGTATCAACAGTCTTTGTGGAAAACATTTAGTATATTGTCTTCTTAAAAATGACGTACCAACAGTCTTTGTGGAAAACATTTAGTATATTGTCCTATAAAAAACGACGTATCAACAGTCTTTGTGGAAAACATTTAGTATATTGTCCTATTAAAATGACGTATCAACAGTCTTTGTGGAAAACATTTAGTATATTGTCCTATTAAAATGACGTATCAACAGTCTTTGTGGAAAACATTTAGTATATTGTCCTCTTAAAATGACGTATCAACAGTCTTTGTGGAAAACATTTAGTATATTGTCCTCTTTAAAACGACGTATCAACAGTCTTTGTGGAAAACATTTAGTATATTGTCTTCTTAAAAATGACGTATCAACAGTCTTTGTGGAAAACATTCAGTATATTGTCCTCTTAAAAATGACATATCAACAGTCTTTGTGGAAAACATTTAGTAACTTAAAATGACGTATCAACAGTCTTTGTGGAAAACATTTAGTATTGTCCTCTTAAAATGACGTATCAACAGTCTTTGTGGAAAACATTTAGTACATTGTCCTCTTAAAAATGACGTATCAACAGTCTTTGTGGAAAACATTTAGTATTGTCCTCTTAAAATGACGTATCAACAGTCTTTGTGGAAAACATTTAGTATATTGTCCTCTTAAAATGACGTATCAACAGTCTTTGTGGAAAACATTTAGTATATTGTCCTCTTAAAATGACGTATCAACAGTCTTTGTGGAAAACATTTAGTATATTGTCCTCTTTGTGGAAAACTTAAAATGACGTATCAACAGTCTTTGTGGAAAACATTTAAAATGACGTATCAACAGTCTTTGTGGAAAACCCTTTAAAATGACGTATCAACAGTCTTTGTGGAAAACATTTAGTATATTGTCCTCTTAAAAATGACGTATCAACAGTCTTTGTGGAAAACATTTAGTATATTGTCCTATTAAAATGACGTATCAACAGTCTTTGTGGAAAACATTTAGTATATTGTCCTCTTAAAATGACGTATCAACAGTCTTTGTGGAAAACATTTAGTATATTGTCCTCTTAAAATGACGTATCAACAGTCTTTGTGGAAAACATTTAGTATATTGTCCTCTTAAAATGACGTATCAACAGTCTTTGTGGAAAACATTTAGTATATTGTCCTCTTAAAATGACGTATCAACAGTCTTTGTGGAAAACATTTAGTATATTGTCCTCTTAAAATGACGTATCAACAGTCTTTGTGGAAAACATTTAGTATATTGTCCTCTTAAAATGACGTATCAACAGTCTTTGTGGAAAACATTTAGTATATTGTCCTCTTAAAAATGACGTATCAACAGTCTTTGTGGAAAACATTTAGTATATTGTCCTCTTAAAAATGACGTATCAACAGTCTTTGTGGAAAACATTTAGTACATTGTCCTCTTAAAAATGACGTATCAACAGTCTTTGTGGAAAACATTTAGTATATTGTCCTATTAGAAACGACGTATCAACAGTCTTTGTGGAAAACATTTAGTATATTGTCCTATTAAAAATGACGTATCAACAGTCTTTGTGGAAAACATTTAGTTATTGTCCTCTTAAAATGACGTATCAACAGTCTTTGTGGAAAACATTTAGTTATTGTCCTCTTTAAAATGACGTATCAACAGTCTTTGTGGAAAACATTTAGTATATTGTCCTCTTAAAATGACGTATCAACAGTCTTTGTGGAAAACATTTAGTATATTGTCCTCTTAAAATGACGTATCAACAGTCTTTGTGGAAAACATTTAGTATATTGTCCTATTAAAATGACGTATCAACAGTCTTTGTGGAAAACATTTAGTACATTGTCCTCTTAAAATGACGTATCAACAGTCTTTGTGGAAAACATTTAGTATATTGTCCTCTTAAAATGACGTATCAACAGTCTTTGTGGAAAACATTTAGTATATTGTCCTATTAAAAATGACGTATCAACAGTCTTTGTGGAAAACATTTAGTATATTGTCCTATTAAAAATGACGTATCAACAGTCTTTGTGGAAAACATTTAGTATATTGTCCTCTTTAAAATGACGTATCAACAGTCTTTGTGGAAAACATTTAGTATATTGTCCTCTTAAAATGACGTATCAACAGTCTTTGTGGAAAACATTAAAATGACGTATCAACAGTCTTTGTGGAAAACATTTAGTATATTGTCCTATTAAAAATGACGTATCAACAGTCTTTGTGGAAAACATTTAGTATATTGTCCTCTTAAAATGACGTATCAACAGTCTTTGTGGAAAACATTTAGTATATTGTCCTCTTTAAAATGACGTATCAACAGTCTTTGTGGAAAACATTTAGTATATTGTCCTCTTTTTAAAATGACGTATCAACAGTCTTTGTGGAAAACATTTAGTACGTTGTCCTCTTAAAATGACGTATCAACAGTCTTTGTGGAAAACATTTAGTACATTGTCCTCTTAAAAATGACGTATCAACAGTCTTTGTGGAAAACATTTAGTACATTGTCCTCTTAAAATGACGTATCAACAGTCTTTGTGGAAAACATTTAGTATATTGTCCTCTTAAAATGACGTATCAACAGTCTTTGTGGAAAACATTTAGTATATTGTCCTCTTAAAATGACGTATCAACAGTCTTTGTGGAAAACATTTAGTATATTGTCCTCTTAAAATGACGTATCAACAGTCTTTGTGGAAAACATTTAGTATATTGTCCTCTTAAAATGACGTATCAACAGTCTTTGTGGAAAACATTTAGTACATTGTCCTCTTAAAAATGACGTATCAACAGTCTTTGTGGAAAACATTTAGTATATTGTCCTATTGTCCTGGAAAACATTTTAAAATGACGTATCAACAGTCTTTGTGGAAAACATTTAGTATATTGTCCTAGTCTTTTAAAATGACGTATCAACAGTCTTTGTGGAAAACATTTAGTATATTGTCCTCTTTAAAATGACGTATCAACAGTCTTTGTGGAAAACATTTAGTATATTGTCTTCTTAAAAATGACGTATCAACAGTCTTTGTGGAAAACATTTAGTATATTGTCCTCTTAAAATGACGTATCAACAGTCTTTGTGGAAAACATTTAGTATATTGTCCTCTTAAAAATGACGTATCAACAGTCTTTGTGGAAAACATTTAGTATATTGTCCTATTAAAAATGACGTATCAACAGTCTTTGTGGAAAACATTTAGTATATTGTCCTCTTAAAATGACGTATCAACAGTCTTTGTGGAAAACATTTAGTATATTGTCCTATTAAAATGACGTATCAACAGTCTTTGTGGAAAACATTTAGTATATTGTACTATTAAAAATAACGTATCAACAGTCTTTGTGGAAAACATTTAGTATATTGTCCTCTTAAAAATGACGTATCAACAGTCTTTGTGGAAAACATTTAGTATATTGTCCTCTTAAAATGACGTATCAACAGTCTTTGTGGAAAACATTTAGTATATTGTCCTATTAAAATGACGTATCAACAGTCTTTGTGGAAAACATTTAGTACATTGTCCTATTAAAATGACGTATCAACAGTCTTTGTGGAAAACATTTAGTACATTGTCCTCTTAAAATGACGTATCAACAGTCTTTGTGGAAAACATTTAGTACATTGTCCTCTTAAAATGACGTATCAACAGTCTTTGTGGAAAACATTTAGTACATTGTCCTCTTAAAATGACGTATCAACAGTCTTTGTGGAAAACATTTAGTATATTGTCCTCTTAAAATGACGTATCAACAGTCTTTGTGGAAAACATTTAGTACATTGTCCTCTTAAAATGACGTATCAACAGTCTTTGTGGAAAACATTTAGTATATTGTCCTATTAAAAATGACGTATCAACAGTCTTTGTGGAAAACATTTAGTATATTGTCCTCTTAAAAATGACGTATCAACAGTCTTTGTGGAAAACATTTAGTATATTGTCCTATTAAAAATGACGTATCAACAGTCTTTGTGGAAAACATTTAGTATATTGTACTATTAAAATGACGTATCAACAGTCTTTGTGGAAAACATTTAGTATATTGTCCTATTAAAATGACGTATCAACAGTCTTTGTGGAAAACATTTAGTATATTGTCCTCTTAAAATGACGTATCAACAGTCTTTGTGGAAAACATTTAGTATATTGTCCTATTAAAATGACGTATCAACAGTCTTTGTGGAAAACATTTAGTATATTGTCCTCTTTAAAATGACGTATCAACAGTCTTTGTGGAAAACATTTAGTATATTGTCCTCTTAAAATGACGTATCAACAGTCTTTGTGGAAAACATTTAGTATATTGTCCTCTTAAAATGACGTATCAACAGTCTTTGTGGAAAACATTTAGTATATTGTCCTCTTAAAAATGACGTATCAACAGTCTTTGTGGAAAACATTTAGTATATTGTCCTCTTAAAAATGACGTATCAACAGTCTTTGTGGAAAACATTTAGTATATTGTCCTCTTTAAAATGACGTATCAACAGTCTTTGTGGAAAACATTTAGTATATTGTCCTATTAAAATGACGTATCAACAGTCTTTGTGGAAAACATTTAGTATATTGTCCTCTTAAAAATGACGTATCAACAGTCTTTGTGGAAAACATTTAGTATATTGTCCTCTTAAAATGACGTATCAACAGTCTTTGTGGAAAACATTTAGTATATTGTCCTCTTAAAATGACGTATCAACAGTCTTTGTGGAAAACATTTAGTATATTGTCCTATTAAAATGACGTATCAACAGTCTTTGTGGAAAACATTTAGTATATTGTCCTCTTAAAATGACGTATCAACAGTCTTTGTGGAAAACATTTAGTATATTGTCCTATTAAAAATGACGTATCAACAGTCTTTGTGGAAAACATTTAGTACATTGTCCTCTTAAAAATGACGTATCAACAGTCTTTGTGGAAAACATTTAGTATATTGTCCTATTAAAAATGACGTATCAACAGTCTTTGTGGAAAACATTTAGTATATTGTCCTATTAAAAATGACGTATCAACAGTCTTTGTGGAAAACATTTAGTATATTGTCCTCTTAAAAATGACGTATCAACAGTCTTTGTGGAAAACATTTAGTATATTGTCCTCTTAAAATGACGTATCAACAGTCTTTGTGGAAAACATTTAGTATATTGTCCTCTTTAAAATGACGTATCAACAGTCTTTGTGGAAAACATTTAGTATATTGTCCTCTTAAAATGACGTATCAACAGTCTTTGTGGAAAACATTTAGTATATTGTCCTCTTAAAAATGACGTATCAACAGTCTTTGTGGAAAACATTTAGTATTGTCCTCTTAAAATGATATCAACAGTCTTTGTGGAAAACTATTGTCCTCTTAAAAATGACGTATCAACAGTCTTTGTGGAAAACATTTAGTATATTGTCCTCTTAAAATGACGTATCAACAGTCTTTGTGGAAAACATTTAGTATATTGTCCTCTTAAAAATGACGTATCAACAGTCTTTGTGGAAAACATTTAGTATATTGTCCTCTTAAAAATGACGTATCAACAGTCTTTGTGGAAAACATTTAGTATATTGTCCTCTTAAAATGACGTATCAACAGTCTTTGTGGAAAACATTTAGTATACTTAAAATGACGTATCAACAGTCTTTGTGGAAAACATTTAGTATATTGTCCTCTTTAAAATGACGTATCAACAGTCTTTGTGGAAAACATTTAGTATATTGTCCTATTAAAATGACGTATCAACAGTCTTTGTGGAAAACATTTAGTATATTGTCCTCTTAAAATGACGTATCAACAGTCTTTGTGGAAAACATTTAGTATATTGTCCTATTAAAATGACGTATCAACAGTCTTTGTGGAAAACATTTAGTATATTGTCCTATTAAAATGACGTATCAACAGTCTTTGTGGAAAACATTTAGTATATTGTCCTCTTAAAAATGACGTATCAACAGTCTTTGTGGAAAACATTTAGTATATTGTCCTCTTAAAAATGACGTATCAACAGTCTTTGTGGAAAACATTTAGTATATTGTCCTCTTAAAAATGACGTATCAACAGTCTTTGTGGAAAACATTTAGTATATTGTCCTCTTAAAATGACGTATCAACAGTCTTTGTGGAAAACATTTAGTATATTGTCCTATTAAAATGACGTATCAACAGTCTTTGTGGAAAACATTTAGTATATTGTCCTCTTAAAAATGACGTATCAACAGTCTTTGTGGAAAACATTTAGTATATTGTCCTCTTTAAAATGACGTATCAACAGTCTTTGTGGAAAACATTTAGTATATTGTCCTCTTAAAATGACGTATCAACAGTCTTTGTGGAAAACATTTAGTATATTGTCCTCTTAAAATGACGTATCAACAGTCTTTGTGGAAAACATTTAGTATATTGTCCTATTAAAATGACGTATCAACAGTCTTTGTGGAAAACATTTAGTATATTGTCCTCTTAAAAATGACGTATCAACAGTCTTTGTGGAAAACATTTAGTACATTGTCCTCTTTAAAATGACGTATCAACAGTCTTTGTGGAAAACATTTAGTATATTGTCCTCTTAAAATGACGTATCAACAGTCTTTGTGGAAAACATTTAGTATATTGTCCTCTTAAAATGACGTATCAACAGTCTTTGTGGAAAACATTTAGTATATTGTCCTATTAAAATGACGTATCAACAGTCTTTGTGGAAAACATTTAGTATATTGTCCTCTTAAAAATGACGTATCAACAGTCTTTGTGGAAAACATTTAGTATATTGTCCTCTTAAAATGACGTATCAACAGTCTTTGTGGAAAACATTTAGTATATTGTCCTCTTAAAATGACGTATCAACAGTCTTTGTGGAAAACATTTAGTATATTGTCCTCTTAAAATGACGTATCAACAGTCTTTGTGGAAAACATTTAGTATATTGTCCTCTTAAAAATGACGTATCAACAGTCTTTGTGGAAAACATTTAGTATATTAAAATGACGTATCAACAGTCTTTGTGGAAAACATTTAGTATATTGTCCTCTTAAAATGACGTATCAACAGTCTTTGTGGAAAACATTTAGTATATTGTCCTCTTAAAATGACGTATCAACAGTCTTTGTGGAAAACATTTAGTATATTGTCCTCTTAAAATGACGTATCAACAGTCTTTGTGGAAAACATTTAGTATATTGTCCTCTTAAAAATGACGTATCAACAGTCTTTGTGGAAAACATTTAGTATTGTCCTATTAAAAATGACGTATCAACAGTCTTTGTGGAAAACATTTAGTATATTGTCCTCTTTAAAATGACGTATCAACAGTCTTTGTGGAAAACATTTAGTATATTGTCCTCTTAAAATGACGTATCAACAGTCTTTGTGGAAAACATTTAGTATATTGTCCTCTTAAAAATGACGTATCAACAGTCTTTGTGGAAAACATTTAGTATATTGTCCTCTTAAAATGACGTATCAACAGTCTTTGTGGAAAACATTTAGTATATTGTCCTATTAAAAATGACGTATCAACAGTCTTTGTGGAAAACATTTAGTATATTGTCCTATTAAAAATGACGTATCAACAGTCTTTGTGGAAAACATTTAGTATATTGTCCTATTAAAATGACGTATCAACAGTCTTTGTGGAAAACATTTAGTATATTGTCCTATTAAAATGACGTATCAACAGTCTTTGTGGAAAACATTTAGTATATTGTCCTATTAAAATGACGTATCAACAGTCTTTGTGGAAAACATTTAGTATATTGTCCTCTATTAAAATGACGTATCAACAGTCTTTGTGGAAAACATTTAGTATATTGTCCTCTTAAAAATGACGTATCAACAGTCTTTGTGGAAAACATTTAGTATATTGTCCTCTTAAAATGACGTATCAACAGTCTTTGTGGAAAACATTTAGTATATTGTCCTATTAAAATGACGTATCAACAGTCTTTGTGGAAAACATTTAGTACATTGTCCTCTATTAAAATGACGTATCAACAGTCTTTGTGGAAAACATTTAGTATATTGTCCTATTAAAATGACGTATCAACAGTCTTTGTGGAAAACATTTAGTATATTGTCCTATTAAAATGACGTATCAACAGTCTTTGTGGAAAACATTTAGTATATTGTCCTCTTAAAAATGACGTATCAACAGTCTTTGTGGAAAACATTTAGTATATTGTCCTATTAAAATGACGTATCAACAGTCTTTGTGGAAAACATTTAGTATATTGTCCTCTTAAAATGACGTATCAACAGTCTTTGTGGAAAACATTTAGTATATTGTCCTATTAAAAATGACGTATCAACAGTCTTTG